>NC_140014.1:38713297-38718297 GCF_964263955.1 Coregonus lavaretus
GACCATTTCCTGAGACCTTCTCCCTTACCTCACCTCGCTCATCAACTCATCCTTGACCGCTGGCCATGTCCCTTCTGTCTTCAAGAGAGCGAGAGTTGCACCCCTCCTCAAAAACCTACAATCGATCCCTCCGATGTCAACAACTACAGACCAGTATCCCTTCTTTCTTCTCTCTCCAAAACTCTTGAGCGTGCCGTCTCTAGCCATCTCTCCTGATATCTCTCAGAATGACCTTCTTGATCCAAACCAGTCAGGTTTCAAGACTGGTCATTCAACTGAGACTGCTCTTCTCTGTGTCACGGAGGTGGCGTGGCGAGAATCTGTCTCCGCACCACGTGCTCTCACCACTGGTGTCCCCCAGGGCTCAGTTCTAGGCCCTCTCCTATTCTCTCTATACACCAAGTCACTTGGCTCTGTCATATCCTCACATGGTCTCACCTATCATTGCTACGCAGACGACACACAATTAATTTTCTCCTTTCCCCCCTTCTGATAACCAGGTGGCGAATTGCATCTCTGCATGTCTGGCAGACATATCAGTGTGGATGTTGGATCACCACCTCAAGCTGAACCCTGGCAAGACGGAGCTGCTCTTCCTCCCTTGGAAGGACTGCCCGCTCCATGATCTCGCCATCACGGTTGACAACTCCATTGTGTCCTCCTCCCAGAGTGCAAAGAACCTTGGCGTGACCCTGGACAACACTGTGTCGTTCTCCGCTAACATCAAGGCGGTGACCCGATCCTGCAGGTTCATGCTCTACAACATTCGCAGAGTATGACCCTACCTTACACAGAAAGCGGCACAGGTCCTAATCCAGGCACTTGTCATCTCCCGTCTGAATTACTGCAACTCGCTGTTGGCTGGGCTCCCTGCATGTGCCATTAAACCCCTACAACTTATCCAGAACGCTGCAGCCTGTCTGGTGTTCGACCTTCCCAAGTTCTCTCATGTCACCCCGCTCCTCCGCACACTCCACTGGCTTCCAGTTGAGGCTCACATCTACTACAAGACCATGGTGCTTGCCTACGGAGCTGTGAGGGGAACGGCACCTCCTTACCTTCAGGCTCTGATCAGACCCTACACCCAAACGAGGGCACTACGTTCATCCACCTCTGGCCTGCTAGCTCCCCTACCTCTACAGAAGCACAGTTCCCGCTCAGCCCAGTCAAAGCTATTTGCTGCTCTGGCACCTCAACGACACCAGGACAGCGGAGTCACTGACCACCTTCCGGAGACACTTGAAACCCTTCCTCTTTAAGGAATACCTGGAATAGTATAAAGCAATCCTTCTACCCCCCCCCCCCCTCCCCCCATAAAAAAAAGTGGTTGTCCCACTTGCTATCATAAGTTGAATGCACCAATTTGTAAGTCGCTCTGGATAAGAGCGTCTGCTAAATGATGTAAATGTAAATGTAAAGGAGCTGGAGCAGTTTTCCTTGAAGAATGGGCATAAATCCCAGTGGCTAGATGTGCCAAGCTTATAGAGACATACCCCAAGAGACTTGCAGCTGTAATTGCAGCAAAAGGTGGCTCTACAAAGTATTGACTTTGTAGAGCCACCTTTTGTCTTATTTCTTGTTTGTTTCACAACAACAAATATTGTACATAGTCCTGTGTAGCTCAGTTGGTAGAGCATGGCGCTGCAAAGCCAGGGTTGTGGGTTCGATTCCCACGGGGGGCCAGTATGAAAATGTATGCACTCACTAACTGTAAGTCGCTCTGGATAAGAGCGTCTGCTAAATGACTAAAATGTTTTTAAAAAATCTTCAAAGTGGTAGGCATGTTGTGTAAATCAAATGATACAAATCCCCCAGGTTGTAAGGAAACAAAATAGGAAAAATGCCAAGGGGGGTGAATACTTTCGCAAGCCACTGTAGTGCACTACTTTTGACCAGGGCCCATTGGGTTGTGCACTATACATTTGAGACACAACCTTTGTCTCTATAATGCTCAAGCTGAATATGAGTGCATAAAGAGATCCTGTCCTATAGTGTCCCCATCACAGTCAAACTACCACCCCCCACCACTATTAGAAGGTTAGCAGGTACTGCCCTGCCCAGCCTGGTTCTGCTCTACATGATGAGGAGGAGGTAGAACCTGGGGCTCCAAGGTTTAGGGGGGAGGGGCGAAGGCAGTGGCCCAGGAAATGATGCTTCCCCTGGGATGCGAGGAGACAGCAGGCAGGGTCCTTCCTCCAGGGCATTGCGATACGTCTGTGGTTATTTTGGGCTATTTTAGGCTATTATTATCAACTGGTCTAGGGCCTGTCTTACAGATAGGATTGTAATGGTGGAGTGACAGAGAGACAGAGGACTGACTCTAGATCTGGTGCTAGAGAGAGAGAGATAGTGACCATGGAGGGTAGAGATACAGAGGACGGATTCTAGATCTGGTGCTAGAGAGAGAGAGATAGTGACCATGGATGGTAGAGATACAGAGGACTGATTCTAGATCAAGTGCTAGAGAGAGAGAGATAGTGACCATGGAGGGTAGAGATACAGCTAGCTGGACAGGGCTAAGGGTGAGTGGGTGCATGTGGCCTTACAGCTGTTCTATACACTGAGTATACAAAACATTAAGAACACCTGCTCTTTCCATGACATAGACTGACCAGGTGAAAGCTATGATCCCTTATTGATGTCACTTATTAAATTAACTTCAATCAGTGTAGATGAAGGGGAGGAGACAGGTTAAAGATGGATTTTTAAGCCTTAAGACAATTGAGACATGGATTGTGTATGTGTGCCATTCAGAGGGTGAATGGGCAAGACAAAATATTTAAGTGTCTTTGAACAGGATATGGTAGTAGGTGCCAGGCACACCGGTTTGGTGTCAAGAACTGCAACACTGCTGGGTTTTTCAAGCTCAACAGTTTCCTGTGTGTATCAGGAGTAGTCACATATGTGGGAAGCATTGGAGTCAACATGGGCCTGCATCCCTGTGGATCACTTTCGACACCTTGTAGAGTTAATGCCCAGACTCAATATTAGGAAGGTGTTCCTAATGTTTGGTAGACTCAGTGTATAGACTACATGAAGAATCTAGATGTGATTCTATGCTAATAGATTGACCCAACCTTAAATGAAGTCCATGGTGTAGTGTACAGTAGAGTGTAGATGCATCCCTTTGGTCTCTGGGTGGCATTGACTGATGCACTATAAATGAATGGTGAAAATGTTTCTGTTCATTCTTTAAATGTTGCACTGAGATCCATTAAGTTTTCTAAATATCGTTAAAATAAAATGTTATGTAATAGAAAAATCACAATGACAAAAAAATTAGTTGATCGGATGTTCACTGACTCGCGTTAGAAGGTGTTCTCTTGATGAGAGTACAGGAAATCGGTTGATCCAGCTCACCTGGTAGGCACTGTGTGTGTGTGTGTGGATGTAAACAGGAAATACCTCTCTAACTGTTCTCATTTATTTGGCATCATACCTGGAAGCCAGGCCAAAGAGCTGGGCTGCATCCCAAATGGCACCCTGTTCCCTACATAGTGCACTACTTTTGACCAGAGCCTTATAGGGTTCCATTGGGGACGTGTCGATGATACTGCCTGGTCACATGGTCTAATTCTCCCCTTTCCTCTCTAAGGATCACATACCTTTATCCAAATTCATCTAGCCATAAGATCAAATGTTCTTACATCTGCATGTTGCTGATAGCTAGTTTCCATTAGATAGATGTGTAGTTTCTTACCAGCAAAATTACCTACGAGTCTTTAAAATCTGTGAAGACCGAGTCTTTAAAATCTGTGATGGCCACTGGGCCTGTGTAGCCATCAACTGCACATAACGGTACGCAAACCCATCCCTGTAAAATGTCCAGTGATTGCAGTGAGTCCTGATGGCATCTGCTAAACACACACACACACACACACACACACACACATATACACACACACACAAGCATTGGCCGGGTCAGTAGTGAGGGGAATGTATTGTTATGCTACGTTGCTCCGGGTGAGGAGGAATAAACAGAGCTTCCTCAGCCACCAATAACACTTCCTGACTCCCTCCGCTAGACAGTTAACAGTCATGTCTGAGTCCCAAATGGCACAGGTTGCTCTGGGCCCGGTCAAAAGTAATGCACTAAATAAAGGAGTAGGGTGTCATTTGGGACACAAGACTATATTACAAACATCCGGGCTTGTTTAGAGTCTGCAGGACAGTTTATAACCTGAACATAACCCAAGCATGCTGTCTAGCTAGATATGGATACACGACACAGAGGGAATCATAAAGCTAGTACAAAAGCTCCACATAAAGACTGCAAGCCACACACCTTGAAGAGAAAAGAAGGAAGGGAAGCGTTGCTAGGATACAATAGTAGATCTTAGTTGGTAGAAGGTACATTAAATAAAGGTACAGTAGGTAGAAGGTGGTCTTAGGTAATTGGTCATTTAAAAAAAAGAAAACATGGAGGACCAATGCACTGTTCATATAATTAAAATGCTTTATTGTTATGGCATGTTCAATAGAACAAAACATTTAAAATGCTGAAGCGTTACGGCATGGCCTTCATTTTAAACATGGTCTTTGACCAGGATAGAATGATATAAAAGTGCATCATACTGTAGTAGTTCAGTAGTGGGATGCCGAGCCTCCTCTAAAGGTTTTAAAATGGCTGTCATATTTATTCTCCTCTCTACCTGTCACATAAATAAATAAATAAATAAATTGGTCATTTAGCAGACGCTCTTATCCAGAGCGACTTACAGGAGCAATTAGGGTTAAGTGCCTTGCTCAAGGGCACATCGACAGATTTTTCACCTAGTCTGCTTGGGGATTAGAACCAGCGACCTTTCGGTTACTGGTACAACGCTCTTAACCACTAAGCTACCTGCCGCCCACATGACGTGTCCCATCTACCACAGACATGGCTACACCCTATTCCCTATTTAGTGCACTACTTTTGACCAGGACCCGTGTGTAGGAAATATGGTGCCATTGGAAGGAAGGCATGCAGTACATCACTGTGATGATCTAACGTCCCCATC
>NC_140014.1:38725797-38768297 GCF_964263955.1 Coregonus lavaretus
AACCCCTAGAGATATTGTCTTCAGCATTGTTATCAGAATAACATAAAATATGGTCCGTTCTGGCTCGGACTAGGCTAACTTATTCTTTATTCCCCAGACCTTGTTGTGTATCACACATTTTCTGTGAATCACTATTTCCTCAGCTCCATTCATGCTGGTGTTATCCTGATATTCTGTCTTATCCTGTTATCCTGTCTTATCCTGTTATCCTGTCTTATCCTGATATCCTGTCATCCTCTCTTATCCTGTTATCCTGTCTTATCCTGTTATCCTGTCTTATCCTGTTATCCTGTCTTATCCTATCTATTGTGTGGAGAGTTACTGCATGTACTACAGAGCAGTGGTGGAAAAAGTACCCAATTTTCATACTTTAAGAAGGAAAGAAATTCCACAAGTTAACTTTTAAGAAGGCACACCTGTTAATTGAAATGCATTCCAGGTGACTACCTCATGAAGCTGGTTGAGAGAATGCCAACAGTGTGCAAAGCTGTCATCAAGGCAAAGGGTGGCTATTTGAAGAATCTCAACTATAAAATATATTTTGATTTGTTTATCACTTTTTTGGTTACTACATGATTCCATGTGTGTTATTTCATAGTTTTGATGTCTTCACTATTATTCTACAATGTAGAAAATAGTAAAAATAAAGAAAAACCCTTGAATGAGTAGGTGTCCAAGCTTTTGACTGGTAGTGTAAATAGTAAAGTAAAGTACAGATACCCCAGAAAACGACATAAGTAGCACTTTAAAGTATGTTTACTTACTGTAACTACTTTAGACCACTGCTACAGAGAGAGGGATGGAGAGAGAGAGAAGGATGGAGAGAGAGAGAGAGAGAGAGAGAGAGAGAGAGAGAGAGAGAGAGAGAGAGAGAGAGAGAGAAGTAGGCCTCATCCTACTAGAATCTGAAGTCAAATGTCTACTGTTTGCTGATGATCTGGTGCTTCTGTCACCAACCAAGGAGGGCCTACAGCATCACCTAGATCTTCTGCACATATTCTGTCAGACCTGGGCCCTGACACTTAATCTCAGTAAGACAAAAATAATGGTGTTCCAAAAAAGGGTCAGTTGCCAGGACCACAAATACAAATTCCATCTAGAAACCGTTGTCCTAGAGCACACAAAAAACTATACATACCTCGGCCTAAACATCAGCGCCACAGGTAACTTCCACAAAGCTGTGAACGATCTGAGAGACAAGGCAAGAAGGGCCTTCTATGCCATCAAAAGAAACAGAAAATTCGACATACCGATTAGGATCTGGCTAAAAATACATAAATCAGTTATAGAACACATTGCCCTTTATGGTTGTGAGGTCTGGGGTCCGCTCACCAACCAAGAATTCACAAAATGGGACAAACACCAAATTGAGACTGCATGCAGAATTCTGCAAAAATATCCTCTGTGTACAACGAAAAACACCAAATAATGCATGCAGAGGCAGAATACCTGACCACTGTGACTGACACAAACTTAAGGAAAGCTTTGACTGTACAGATTCAGTGAGCATAGCCTTGCTATTGAGAAAGGCCGCTGTAGGCAGACCTGGCTCTCAAGAGAAGACAGGCTATGTGCACACTGCCCAGAAAATGAGGTGGAAACTGAGCTGTACTTCCTAACCTCCTGCCAAATGTAAGACCATATTAGAGACACATATTTGCCTCAGATTTGCACATTATTTGCACATAATCTCTTGCACATCTAGCATTCCAGTGTTAATACTATTGTAATTATTCTGCACTATAGCCTATTTATTGCCTTACCTCCATAACTTGCTACATTTGCACACACTGTATATATATTTTCTGTTGTATTTCTGACTTTATGTTTTTTTTTTTACCCCATATGTAACTCTGTGTTGTTTTTATTGCACTACTTTGCTTTATCTTGGCCAGGTCGCAGTTGTAAATGAGAACCTGTTCTCAACTGGCTTACCTGGTTAAATAAAGGTGAAAAAAAAAAAAAAAAAAAAAAAAAAAAAAGATTACACAGATCCACAAAGAATTAGAAAACAAACCCAATTTTGATAAACTCCCATATCTATTGGGTGGAATACCACAGTGTGCCATCACAGCAGTAAGATTTGTGACCTATTGCCACAAGAAAAGGGCAACCAGTGAAGAACAAACACCATTGTAAATACAACCCATATTTATGTTTATTTATTTTCCCTTTTGTACTTTAACTATTTGCACATCGTTACAACACTGTATATAGACATAATATGACATTTGAAATGTCTTTATTCTTTTGGAACTTCTGAGTGTAATGTTTACTGTTCATATTTATTGTTTATTTCACTTTTGTTTACTATCTACTTCACTTGCTTTGGCAATGTTAACATACGTTCCCCATGCCAATAAAGCCCTTAAATTGAATTGAATTGAGAGAGAGAGAGAGAGAGAGAGAGAGAGAGAAAGAGCGAGACAGAGTGAGTCATTGCTCCAGCAGCATAAAATAAAGGAATACTGGGGAAGACCAGAGAGTATCTACACCATGATTTAGCTAGCAGTGTTGGAGTTAATACCATTTAAATTCAGTTAATAACCTGAAATTCCAATTTCCCTCAATGCTTTTCAAAGATGAAAATAGAAAACAGAATTTCGGTTTACTTCTGGAATCGACTGAATTGAAATGGATCTGACCCCAGACCAGATGGTGTGTAATCCACCCAGTAGTGGTTCCTCTGGCAGAGGGATTGTTTAAAGCCATGTTGATTCCCAAATGGCACCCTATCCCCATTCCCTATGTAGTGCACAAAATATGGACCAGGGCACCATTTGGAACGTAACCCCAGAGAGATTGACATCACAGTGACAGGGCACACCCTCCTGCCGAGAGAAATAAATCGTGAGATTTGTTGATTTGTAATCGGATTATTATGTTTTATTATCAGCTCATGGGATCATCTCTGAACCCTGTTTTGGTGTCACTAAGGCTGTTTTAGTTAATGAGCTGGTTTAATAAGCACTGGATCACTAATCCCTCGGACACAGGACGCTCCCTCGTAGATATACTGCTGGCCACTACAATTATGTAAATTGGCACAGTGGGGGTAGACTAGGGTTTGTGACAGAGGAGGGGGAGGTGAGACAAGGAGCGGAAACAGAAATTCCTTTCTAGATAAAACTACGGGCTTCTTCGGTTCTATTTTTCTACTACTATTGTAAATAAGGTGTAAAGATGGTAGGCTGGTTTTTATGGTAGAGGAGAGGGTCAAAGAGCAGGAAGATACATTTCTGAAACATAAAAAAATAAAAAATAAAAGCCATGAAAGAAAAGAAGCAATCTGAAATATGAAAATAAATGTATTATTTCTAAACTGTATTATTATTATTTTTAAATAGATAATAAGCCTAGAGGCTTGAATGTGTCTCCCAGTGAAGAGTGTGAGTGTTACAGGTTACAGGCCACAGGGCGAGGTTGGTTTGGTTGGTATCAGGGAGGGGGTTGGGGGGATTTCCATTCTGCTTCATGATCATCTGGCTCCCGCAGCAGCTGTTGTCCAGGGCAGGGCGCAACGGTCCTGCCCCAATGCCCCATGGGATTAATGAGAGGTCAGTCATCATGGCTGGACTGGAGACATTAATGTCACTTAACTTGATCACACAAAAATTGGCGTGTTTAGTATAAATGACATCTTAAAAGGAGAGAGCGAGAAATAAAAAGAAGCAGGTGAAAAGAGAATCAGAGAGAAAATAAATGATAAAATAGATTTCCCCGTCTGTGTTGCCATGGCAACAGTGGTGGCTGGTGGATGACTGATATCCTGTACAGCTGTGTAGCTGGGAGGAAAAGGGTGAGCGAAGGAGGAGGAGCAGCGAGAGAGAGAGACCGTATTGATGTCATAGGATGGGGGAGGAGCTTTCTGAAGAAAGCAGTCCATATTTTCTCTAGATTTTAAATCACATCTGATCTCTCCACTCCACTGTGTTTCTACATGGTAATATCGGGTTCTTGAATTGACAGTTATTAAATTGACAGTTATTACAATTCATGACGAATTTGGTAGACTACAATAGCAAATATACTGATAAGGTTTAGGGTAATTTTCTATGGAGATTTATGATGTTCCATACACATTACTGACAACAGTGAAGACTAAAAGAGAGAAAGAGAGAGAGAGAGCGAGAGAGAGAGTGGAAGAGAGAGGGGGAGAGGGAGAATCAGAGTGAGAGTGAGAGAAAGAGTGTGTCCCTAGCTTATTAAAGCCTACTGTGTACAATGTGATTAATGTTATCTCTTTAACCTATCCACCCACACACACACAGCATCTCTCTCCATGAGAAACACTCATTCAAAGCACAACAGAACTCTCCATGCCACTCAAGTACTGTAGAGCAAAACTCAACAATTGGGAACAATTACTCATACACACACACAAAAAGTGTAGGTGAGAATGTGGTTGGTTGTCACACTTTTTACTCTCGTGTATTTCTCAGCACCAGTATATCAAGGTCTTGGATTGAAATGGGGACCCTTTTTATCCTAATATCTTATTCAAACAAGGAGTTATAAGCTATCAAACACACTCTGTCCACTTGTGACAACCAGCCCCATTGGATGTCACACAGTGTGGGGTTGGTTGTTTATTATAATAAAGTTGATAGTGACAACCAACCCCACATTCCATGTGACAACCAATCCCAACCACCCCCCAATGCTAATTAGGATGCTAGTTACCACATGGCTTGACTTAGGAACTCAGAAATAAGTTTGAAATATAGCCCTCTCTTTCCTCTTTTCAACAAAGATAATTGTTTATGGATCTGTTAAATGTTTCTGTATTTTTTTTACTATTATTATTATTATTATTTTATTTTTTTACTGCTCTAGGGTTATTATTATTTATTGGATAACCTTATCTACTACTATGTATTGATTTATTTTTAATTCTTTATGCGGTGGGCACTGCACGGAACACCAGAATAATTATCTCTGTGAATCATTGTAATGTTTGTTTATGTGTCAATGAATCCCGTAAGGGATGGGTTGCCAACTGGCGGTTTGACACGAAAATTAAATGTAATTAATTCATTTGATGCTCCCATAATTCAAACATTTACAAAGAAAATACCAACATAATTTTTTTACTTTCACTTATGAAAAACACAAATTCCCCTCACCTCAATGTTTTGTCATTCTGACATTAATTGACCAGGTAGATGAGTTCTTTCAAAGAATACCCCATAATGACAAAGTGAAAATGAAGTAATTGTCCGTAGAGCTCCGAGACAGGATTTTGTCGAGTCACAGATCTGGGGAAGGGTACCAAAAAATGTCTGCAGCTTTGAGTAAAGGGTCTGAATACTTATGGAAATGTAATATTTCATTAAAAAATATATATTAATTTACATTTGCAAACATTTCTACAAACCTGTTTTTGCTTTGTCATGATGGGGTATTGTGTGTGAAAAAACAATTTAAACAATTTTAGAATAAGGCTGTAAAGTAACAAAATGTGGAAAAGGTCCAGGGGTCTGAAAACGTTCATAATGCACTGTACACGTGCTTATAGTGAGCTATAAGGTTAGAACTATAATGATAGTTCTAACCTGGGGTCTGTAACAGCTTTTCATCACACTCAAGTATACTGAACAAAAATATAAACGCAACATGTAAATTGTTGGTCCCATGTTTTATGAGCTGAAATAAAAGATCCCAGAAATGTTCCATACACACAAAAAGCATATTTCTCTCAAATGTTGTGCACAAAAATGTTTACATCCCTGTTAGTGAGCATTTCTCCTTTGCCAAGATAATCCATCCACCTGACAGGTGTAGCATATCAAGATGCTGATTAAACAGCATGATCATTACACAGGTGCACCTTGTGCAGGGTACAATAAAAGGCCACTCTAAAATGCGCCATTTTGTTACACAACACAATGCCACAGATGGCTCAAGTTTTGAGGGAGCGTGCAATTGGCATGCTGACTGCAGGAATGTCCACCAGAGCTGTTGCCAGAGAATTTAATGTTCATTTCTCTACCATAAACCGCCTCCAACGTCGTTTTAGAGAATTTGGCAGTACTTCCAGCCTCACATACAGTGGGGGAAAAAAGTATTTAGTCAGCCACCAATTGTGCAAGTTCTCCCACTTAAAAATATGTAATTTTCATAGTCAACTATGACAGACAAAATGAGAAAAAAAATCCAGAAAATCACATTGTAGGATTTTTTATGAATTTATTTGCAAATTATGGTGGAAAATAAGTATTTGGTCAATAACAAAAGTTTCTCAATACTTTGTTATATACCCTTTGTTGGCATTGACACAGGTCAAACGTTTTCTGTAAGTCTTCACAAGGTTTTCACACACTGTTGCTGGTATTTTGGCCCATTCCTCCATGCAGATCTCCTCTAGAGCAGTGATCTTTTGGGGCTGTCGCTGGGCAACACGGACTTTCAACTCCCTCCAAAGATTTTCTATGGGGTTGAGATCTGGAGACTGGCTAGGCCACTCCAGGACCTCCTTCGTTGCCCGGGCGGTGTGTTTGGGATCATTGTCATGCTGAAAGACCCAGCCACGTTTCATCTTCAATGCCCTTGCTGATGGAAGGAGGTTATCACTCAAAATCTCACGATACATGGCCCCATTCATTCTTTCCTTTACACGGATTGTGTCGTCCTGGTCCCTTTGCAGAAAAACAGCCCCAAAGCATGATGTTTCCACCCCCATGCTTCACAGTAGGTATGGTGTTCTTTGGATGCAACTCAGCATTCTTTGTCCTCCAAACACGACGAGTTGAGTTTTTACCAAAAAGTTATATTTTGGTTTCATCTGACCATATGACATTCTCCCAATCCTCCCTCTGGATCATCCAAATGCACTCTAGCAAACTTCAGACGGGCCTGGACATGTACTGGCTTAAGCAGGGGGACACGTCTGGCACTGCAGGATTTGAGTCCCTGGCGGCGTAGTGTGTTACTGATGGTAGGCTTTGTTACTTTGGCCCCAGCTCTCTGCAGGTCATTCACTAGGTCCCCCCGTGTGGTTCTGGGATTTTTGCTCACCGTTCTTGTGATCATTTTGACCCCACGGGGTGAGATCTTGCGTGGAGCCCCAGATCGAGGGAGATTATCAGTGGTCTTGTATGTCTTCCATTTCCTAATAATTGCTCCCACAGTTAATTTCTTAAAACCAAGCTGCTTACCTATTGCAGGAAATTCAGTCTTCCCAGCCTGGTGCAGGTCTACAATTTTGTTTCTGGTGTCCTTTGACAGCTCTTTGGTCTTGGCCATAGTGGAGTTTGGAGTGTGACTGTTTGAGGTTGTGGACAGGTGTCTTTTATACTGATAACAAGTTCAAACAGGTGCCATTAATACAGGTAACGAGTGGAGGACAGAGGAGCCTCTTAAAGAAGAAGTTACAGGTCTGTGAGAGCCAGAAATCTTGCTTGTTTGTAGGTGACCAAATACTTATTTTCCACCATAATTTGCAAATAAATTCATTAAAAATCCTTCAATGTGATTTTCTGGAATTTTTCTCAATTTGTCTGTCATAGTTGACGTGTACCTATGATGAAAATTACAGGCCTCTCTCATCTTTTTAAGTGGGAGAACATGCACAATTGGTGGCTGACTAAATACTTTTTTCCCCACTGTACATATATACTATTAGCTCATACACTCACATAAATATATACTATTCACTCATACACTCACATACATATAAACTATTCACTCATACACTCACATATGTATACACTATTCACTCATACACTCACATATGTATACACTATTCACTCATACACTCACATATACATACACTATTCACTCATACACTCACATATGTATACACTATTCACTCATACACTCACATATGTATACACTATTCACTCATACACTCACATATGTATACACTATTCACTCATACACTCACATATGTATACACTATTCACTCATACACTCACATATGTATACACTATTCACTCATACACTCACATATGTATACACTATTCACTCATACACTCACATATGTATACACTATTCACTCATACACTCACATATGTATACACTATTCACTCATACACTCACATATGTATACACTATTCACTCATACACAAGCTGTAAGAAGGTGATGTTAGTAACAACTTTCTCTGACCTTTATCCTTGGAGCCAGAGCACATAGCGAGGGGCTAGAGAGAGACAGGCATGTCAAATCTATGTGCAGTGTGTGTGTGTGTGTGTGTGTGTGTGTGTGTGTGTGTGTGTGTGACTAAACATTATGTAGCTTCCTGATCCCTCACGTCTCCATAAGAAAAACGTGAAATTATAGTTTGTAAACTTGATACACAGACAATGAATGCAATACATACCATATTGAATTTCAATACCCAATTAAATTGAAAAAAAAAAAAAAACTCAGTATCAATTCAGTATCAAAACATGAAATACAAGTTCAATTTATGAATTCAATGATTCAATTTGTGGATTACAGATGCACAAATATTGAATTAAAATAGTTTCTGTTGGCACTGAAATCGCTCCATATTTTTAAGGGACAAAGCCAACCCTTCTCCAGACTGTACAGCTCTGGCTCAGCCAACACTGTCCCCTGGTGGCTAACTACAGTATGACGAGGCAGAAAACCATACCGACTGCTGAGGAAAGATGTTCTCTATGGGCAGCAGAGGGAAGCATGTCTCCATGGATACAGAATCTTGGCTTCTCACAGTGTTCTCAGAATGTCACTCAAGAGAGGAGGTCTCAGTTCCAATACTTCCCTCTTTTAAATCATTATTGATCTAACATTATTTCCATATAAAGCAGGGACTCCACTACATAGATTTGCTTTGATAAACCCGTTCTTAGATCAGGGAAAATTTCAAGGAACGGTATAAGAACATTGGTCATGTAAAATACGTAACTTACAATCTGTGGTGCATTCAACCAGCTTACTGTCAGTGGTGCATTCAACCAACTTACTGTCAGTGTATTCAACCAGCTTACTGTCAGTGTATTCAACAATCTTACTGTCAGTGCATTCAACCAACTTACAGTCAGTGGTGCATTCAACCAGCTTACTGTCAGTGGTGCATTCAACCAGCTTACTGTCAGTGGTGCATTCAACCAGCTTACTGTCAGTGCATTCAACCAGCTTACTGTCAGTGGTGCATTCAACCAGCTTACTGTCAGTGGTGCATTCAACCAGCTTACTGTCAGTGCATTCAACCAACTTACAGTCAGTGGTGCATTCAACCAGCTTACTGTCATGGTGCATTCAACCAGCTTACAGTCAGTGGTGCATTCAACCAGCTTACTGTCATGGTGCATTCAACCAGCTTACTGTCAGTGGTGCATTCAACCAGCTTACTGTCAGTGCATTCAACCAACTTACTGTCAGTGTATTCAACCAGCTTACTGTCAGTGCATTCAACCAACTTACAGTCAGTGGTGCATTCAACCAGTTTACAGTCAGTGGTGCATTCAACCAGCTTACTGTCAGTGGTGCATTCAACCAACTTACTGTCAGTGGTGCATTCAACCAGCTTACTGTCAGTGGTGCATTCAACCAGCTTACTGTCAGTGGTGCATTCAACCAGCTTACTGTCAGTGGTGCATTCAACCAGCTTACTGTCAGTGGTGCATTCAACCAGCTTACAGACAGTGGTGCATTCAACCAGCTTACTGTCAGTGGTGCATTCAACCAGCTTACAGACAGTGGTGCATTCAACCAGCTTACTGTCAGGGTGCATTCAACCAGCTTACAGTCAGTGGTGCATTCAACCAGCTTACTGTCAGTGGTGCATTCAACCAGCTTACTGTCAGTGGTGCATTCAACCAGCTTGCTGTCAGTGCATTCAACCAGCTTACTGTCAGGGTGCATTCAACCAGTTTACTGTCAGTGGTACATTCAACCAGCTTACTGTCAGAGGTACATTCAACCAGCTTACTGTCAGTGCATTCAACCAGCTTACTGTCAGTGGTGCATTCAACCAGCTTACTGTCAGTGGTACATTCAACCATCTTACTGTCAGTGGTACATTCAACCATCTTACTGTCAGTGGTGCATTCAACCAACTTACAGTCAGTTGTGTATTCAACCAGCTTACTGTCAGTGAATTCAACCAGCTTACTGTCAGTGGTGCATTTCACCAGCTTACTGTCAGTGCATTCAACCAGCTTACTGTCAGTGGTGCATTCAACCAGCTTACTGTCAGAGGTACATTCAACCAGCTTACTGTCAGTGCATTCAACCAGCTTACTGTCAGGGTGCATTCAACCAGCTTACTGTCAGTGGTGCATTCAACCAGCTTACTGTCAGGGTGCATTCAACCAGCTTACTGTCAGTGGTGCATTCAACCAGCTTACTGTCAGTGGTGAATTCAACCAGCTTACTGTCAGGGTGCATTCAACCAGCTTGCTGTCAGTGGTGCATTCAACCAGCTTACTGTCAGGGTGCATTCAACCAGCTTACAGTCAGTGGTGCATTCAACCAGCTTACTGTCAGTGGTGCATTCAACCAGCTTACTGTCAGTGCATTCAACCAGCTTACTGTCAGGGTGCATTCAACCAGCTTACTGTCAGTGGTGCATTCAACCAGCTTACTGTCAGTGGTGCATTCAACCAGCAATATTGTCAGTGGTGCATTCAACCAGTTTACTGTCAGGGTGCATTCAACCAGCGTACTGTCAGTGCATTCAACCAGCTTACTGTCAGGGTGCATTCAACCAGCTTACTGTCAGTGCATTCAACCAGCTTACTGTCAGTGGTGCATTCAACCAGCTTACTGTCAGTCTGCATTAAACCAGCTTACTGTCAGTGGTGCATTCAACCAGCTTACTGTCAGTGGTGCATTCAACCAGCTTACTGTCATGGTGCATTCAACCAGCTTACTGTCAGTGGTGCATTCAACAAGCTTACTGTCAGTGGTGCATTCAACCAGCTTACTGTCAGTGGTGCATTCAACCAGCTTACTGTCAGTGGTGCATTCAACCAACTTACAGTCAGTGGTGTATTCAACCAGCTTACTGTCAGGGTGCATTCAACCAGCTTACTGTCAGTGGTGCATTCAACCAGCTTACTGTCAGGGTGCATTCAACCAGCTTACTGTCAGTGGTACATTCAACCAGCTTACTGTCAGAGGTACATTCAACCAGCTTACTGTCAGTGCATTCAACCAGCTTACTGTCAGTGGTGCATTCAACCAGCTTACTGTCATGGTGCATTCAACCAGCTTACTGTCAGTGGTGCATTCAACAAGCTTACTGTCAGTGGTGCATTCAACCAGCTTACTGTCAGTGGTGCATTCAACCAGCTTACTGTCAGTGGTGCATTCAACCAACTTACAGTCAGTGGTGTATTCAACCAGCTTACTGTCAGGGTGCATTCAACCAGCTTACTGTCAGTGGTGCATTCAACCAGCTTACTGTCAGGGTGCATTCAACCAGCTTACTGTCAGTGGTACATTCAACCAGCTTACTGTCAGAGGTACATTCAACCAGCTTACTGTCAGTGCATTCAACCAGCTTACTGTCAGTGGTGCATTCAACCAGCTTACTGTCAGGGTGCATTCAACCAGCTTACTGTCAGGGTGCATTCAACCAGCTTACTGTCAGGGTGCATTCAACCAGCTTACTGTCAGTGGTGCATTCAACCAGCTTACTGTCAGTGGTGCATTCAACCAGCTTACTGTCATGGTGCATTCAACCAGCTTACTGTCAGTGGTGCATTCAACAAGCTTACTGTCAGTGGTGCATTCAACCAGCTTACTGTCAGTGGTGCATTCAACCAGCTTACTGTCAGTGGTGCATTCAACCAACTTACAGTCAGTGGTGTATTCAACCAGCTTACTGTCAGGGTGCATTCAACCAGCTTACTGTCAGTGGTGCATTCAACCAGCTTACTGTCAGGGTGCATTCAACCAGCTTACTGTCAGTGGTACATTCAACCAGCTTACTGTCAGAGGTACATTCAACCAGCTTACTGTCAGTGCATTCAACCAGCTTACTGTCAGTGGTGCATTCAACCAGCTTACTGTCATGGTGCATTCAACCAGCTTACTGTCAGTGGTGCATTCAACAAGCTTACTGTCAGTGGTGCATTCAACCAGCTTACTGTCAGTGGTGCATTCAACCAGCTTACTGTCAGTGGTGCATTCAACCAACTTACAGTCAGTGGTGTATTCAACCAGCTTACTGTCAGGGTGCATTCAACCAGCTTACTGTCAGTGGTGCATTCAACCAGCTTACTGTCAGGGTGCATTCAACCAGCTTACTGTCAGTGGTACATTCAACCAGCTTACTGTCAGAGGTACATTCAACCAGCTTACTGTCAGTGCATTCAACCAGCTTACTGTCAGTGGTGCATTCAACCAGCTTACTGTCAGGGTGCATTCAACCAGCTTACTGTCAGGGTGCATTCAACCAGCTTACTGTCAGGGTGCATTCAACCAGCTTACTGTCAGTGGTGCATTCAACCAAGTTTAGTAGGGAAAAACAGCCGCATAGCAGTCATTACAAATGGACCGTTCTTCAAAATAGCCGCTATCAAAAACAAGTATAATGTTTAAAGTATTTGAATAGGGCACTGCGTTTGACTCTGTTTTCATTGCTCCGTCTGTTATACACTGGGTATACCAAACATTAAGGACACCTTCCTAATATTGAGTTGCACCTCCCCCTTTTGCACTCAGAACAGCCTCAATTCGTCGGGGCATGGACTCTACAAAAAGTGTTGAAAGCGTTCCACAGGATTGCTGGCCCATGTTGACTCCAATGCTTCCCACAGTTGTGTCAGGC
Organism: Coregonus lavaretus; assembly: GCF_964263955.1. Classification (NCBI taxonomy): domain Eukaryota; kingdom Metazoa; phylum Chordata; class Actinopteri; order Salmoniformes; family Salmonidae; genus Coregonus; species Coregonus lavaretus. Next base: position 38,738,544 of record NC_140014.1, read on the forward strand.
TGGGTGGACAATTCTTGATGCACACTGGAAACTGTTCAGCGTGCAAATCCCAGCAGCTTTGTAGTTCTTGACACACTCATACTGGTGCGCCTGGCACCTACTACCATAACCCGTTCAAAGGCACTTAAATATTTTGTCTTGCCCATTCACCCTCTGAATGGCACACATACACAATCCATGTCTCAATTGTCTCAAGTCCTAAAAATCTTTCTTTAACCTGTCTCCTCCCCTTCATCTACACTGATTGAAGTGGATTTAACAAGTGACATCAATAAGGGATCATAGCTTTCACCTGGTCAGTCTATGTCATGGAAAGAGCAGGTGTTCTTAATGTTTTGTACTCAGTGTATCAGAATGGCTTGCACAACATTGACCAAACATCAGAGAGGTCAGGACAGCTTGGCTTAGGCAAATAAATGTACATTTTTATTGAATATTGTTTCACTACAACAGGGTTTAACAAAAAAACTAAATCATTCATTTTTTCCTGAAGGGAGATCCTTTCACAGAAAGGACTATGGCAGACACACAGTATGGATGTGTATAGAGGCAAAGTCACCAAAGGAGAGAGTTTAACAAAAAGGTTTTCAGGTTGTTGTTCTGTTTTAATGGTGGTGTATCTGGACACACGCTGGGTTTATATAGCATAGAACATCAATAATCTACCAGAAAAATATTTCAACATTTGAACAAGTCTTTGTTTGCTCGGATACCCATTATTAATAAGTAGAAATAAGAGTAAAAATAGAGAAGCTAGTAACATCTCGTTAGAAATAAAATGTTACAGCATACACTGTTACTTTGAAATCACACAACAATATCAAATTCATAAGTGTATTCATTAGTACACATTTCTTTCCAACGATCACGTCTTGCTGCCTTGGCCTGATCTGTGGTTCTAGATCAAGATGTCTTGCTCTGTGGTTCTAGGCCAATGTGTCCAGCTGATGAGACCAGCTGTGAAGAGAAGTGGAACTGTCAGGTCTCACCACTCTACCACAGCAGAGCTACTTCTAGAACATTCTAAAAGGTTCTAGAAGGTTATTTTAGAGGGCTCTAGAAGGTTCTAGAACATAGGTCCCTTGAGCAGCAATGGAAAAGCTCAGCTAGAATGTTGATCCAAAACGATTACTTAACTGAGGTACACAGTGGTCTAGAATTCCAAATACATCATGAAGTAGCATTTTGTTTTGTTCATTACTCCAGAGATATTAGATAACGCGAATGAGGGTTGGAATACAAATGTACATGCATAATGTACTATTACCATACATGAAATGAGGAGGTTAATGAAACTGACACGGTCTTCTCAATAAGGTTTACTGAGTGGGGTAGAAATGCAAAAGTACTGTGTGAAAGACATTTGGAAGACATACTCTACTTTCTATTTATATTGAATAGGTATGGTTTGGAGATTTATTAGTTAGAACTCTCTATGACAAAATCTAATAGAAAAAGAGGCCAGACAGCCTTGCCTGGATCCACACATAGTAAGGTATAATAAAGCTGTCTTTATACGAACATGATTTGTGTAGTTGTGGGTTTCAAACCTTGTGAAAATTGTTTAGCTCTTGGCGAATTAACTGAGTAATGTAAAAATCAGTAAGCATCAACTTTCTTCAGCTACTGTAAGATGAAATGAGACTATCGCTGGGTAAAAAGGGGCACAATATTTTTTACGTGAATTTTCTCACATACATGTACATTGCTTATAATACTGACAGACATCAACTGCACACAAATAATACATTTTCAACATATACAACTAATCTCATTGTTCTAAAATTATCCATTCAAAAAATATTACTTTCAACTTCCAATTAGCTAAAATGATAAAATGAAAAGAAACCAAATGTTGTAACAAGTTCCAGTTTGAAATAATAAATTGAGACAAAACAAACAATAGACAATAATCAAAACTAACAAAGACAACCGAGTGAATAATAATAATAATAAAAAAATATCAGCATACAGAAAGAACAAAGTCAAATGCCAGTTTGAGAGTTGGCCTAAACCCAACCCAACTCCATTTTGTGTATGTGGATTCCATCTGGACTTTTCTCAGCTCTGCACACAGACAGACAGGTGAGGGCATGTAGAAACTCATCCTGCCCCAAGCAACAGAGCAGACCTGAAACAGCCAATGACTTCGTCAGGAAGTCCTGAAACAGCCAATGACGTTGTCAGTGCTACATGTCACATGACAGGAAACTAACTGCCACAGATTCAAATATGTCTGTCATAGGGATGGTAGGATAGGGATGGTAGATCACATCATTATAGGGGTAATCCCCTTCATTGATTACTGGTTAAATCAGCTAAAACTGTTTGAATAATGATTTTTAAAGTCTGATTAAATACCAAATGTACTGCTGACCAACAATAAAGTTACAGAAGAGTTTCAAATGTACCTTATGACTTAAAAACTGATCTCCGTGATTCGTGTGGGTGTGTTGTGTTGCTTAGCGAGAAGCTGGGACTGATTGTCAAGGCACGGTTGTGGTTCAGGACATGCATAGGTGTAATGAAGGCACGTGGGGTGTGTTCATAATAGCAGTCTAGTCACCACACTAGGAAACAGCTCTACATGGGAACTGTTGGCACATTGCACTTCCTGGCAAAGAAAGGAGAAGTGGCGTGTCATGTCTAATCTCAGACTAGCGCATGCTGGATTTGGTTGTGGGCTCTGAGATTATGTCATATCATACATACTGCATACTGGAGACAGAGGGAGGGAAAGGAGATGCAGGACATCAGAGTTCCTTCTTCTAAAAGGTTCTGATACCTCTTCTGGATCAACCTCTAGATTCTGGATCAACCTCTAGATTCTGGATCAACCTCTAGATTCTGGATCAATCCAGAACCTGCTCATTGTGACTTCATAATATCATGTCATGGACTCACAAAGCTGTATCATTTCATTGATTGGTTACACACTTCAACAATAATAATAATAATAATAATAATAATAATAATAATAATAATAATAATAATAATGTGGACATGAAGACTTTATCTTTTGTTTAATGTAACTTGTCTTTGGTTCATAGCACATATAGCTTCACTATCAATGACAGTGTTCCTTATTTTTGTAGGGGCAGAACATTTAGATGTAGGCTGTGTGTGTGTGTGTGTGTGTGTGTGTGGCTGTGTGTGTGTGTGTGTGTGTACTGCATTAGTAAAGTCATAGTAGGCAAACGCACCCTAGATTCAGATCCAAAAACCTTTCTGGAGAGAGTACATGCTTTGGAAACGCAGACGGTCGGAGGTTGTATAATTAAAGGGTGAGGTATTCCTTGGCGTTCCCTTACTTGGCCCTTGACACTCCATTCCCAACCAGAGTGTCACTGTGGAGCATTATCGGTCTGATTAAAAGATGCAGCCAGGTTTTCTTGAAACCCAGAAAAGGTTTATCCTTTTTTTATTATTCCAGTTTCGGCAAAAGATACCTCCGAAAGGGCTTTCACTGTCAGTTATTTGTCTCTCTGGTGATGTAGGGCTTTTAACCTCCATCTGACTCTTCCCAGTCCAGTGCTGATGGCTGTTATGGCTGACACAGATTATGGCAATAGACAGATAACCAAGTATCACCTCTCCAAACCTCCAACCCTCTTCTCTCGTCCCATTCGGTTTCCTGAGGCACCTACAAGTCTGAGCGGTGGAGGCAGGGGAGCAGGGGTCTTGAAGCCACCCTTTTCTGCCTCACCCATTCATCCTCACCCCTGTTTCCACCGTCCATCCATCACACCACAAACTCTGGGACCTCTTCGTTGGTCAGCTCCAGGGAGAAATACTTGCTGGTCCTCTTGATGGGGAAGCCGTCAAGCTGGTCACCGCGGATACCGGCGCACTGCTCGGCAAGGTTGCCCTGGTATCCACTGCTGTCACTCAGCTCCTGGGCACAGCCGAAGGTGTAGCTGTGGGCAGTGTCCTGGCATAGCTCCGCCCACTGGAGGCAGCCCTTCTGGTAGAGACGCACATCGTCCAGGGATTGGCTGTGGCGGTCCGTCGACGTCTGAGGCTTCCCGCACACTGACGTCTGGGGAACGGCACAGAAGGAAAACTAAAACAATCAGTAAATGTATTCCGTTTTGTTTTTTACTATGTAAAAACTGCTTGCCTTTTCCCTTACTATTTCTAGCCAGAGAGCGGATATTTCAAGGTTTTACTTGATATTTTAAAGGAATAAGTGATCTAAATTGTTTTATCTACTTTAGTTGAAGGCACTGATTGTAAGTCGTTCTTGATTAGAGTGTCTGCTAAATAACTAAAATGAAAAATGTCAGTACTAGGGATGCACATTTCGGTCAATTTTGCTGCCAACTAACTGACCCTCATTAACCAGTTAACAAACTGTGAAATTTGTTCCAAATAGTTAAATGACCAACAGAAAAGGTTGAGAACTTCAAGTTCCTTGGTGTGCACATCACCAACGAACTATCATGGTCCAAACACACCAAGACAGTTGTGAAGAGGGCACGACAAAGCCTATTCCCCCTCAGGAGACTGAAAAGATTTGGCATGGGTCCTCAGAAAAGTTCTACAGCTGCACCATCGAGAGCATCCTGACTGGTTGCATCACCGCCTGGTATGGCAACTGCTCGGCCTCCGACCGCAAGGTACTACAGAGGGTAGTGCGTACGGCCCAGTACATCACTGGGGCCAAGCTTCCTGCCATCCAGGACCTCTATACCAGGCGGTGTCAGAGGAAGGCCCTCAAAATTGTCAAAGACTCCAGCCACCCTAGTCATAGACTGTTCTCTCTGCTACCGCACGGCAAGCGGTACCAGAGCGCCAAGTCTAGGTCCAAAATGCTTCAACAGCTTCTACCCCCAAGCGATAAGACTCCTGAACAGCTAATCATTGCTACCCGGACTATTTGCATTGTCCCCCCCACCCCACCCCATACCCCTCTTTTACGCTGCTGCTACTCTGTTTATTATGTATGCATAGTCACTTTAACTCTACCCACATGTACATACTACCTCAATTACCTCGACTAGCCGGTGCCCCCATCACATTGACTCTGTACCGGTACCCCCCTGTATATAGCCTCCCTACTGTTATTTATTTCACTGCTGCTCTTTAGTTATTCGCTTTTATCTTTTTTACTTAACACTTTTTTTTTTTTTATCTTAAAAAAATGCATTGTTGGTTAAGGGCTTGTAAGTAAGCATTTCACTGTAATGTCTACACCTGTTGTATTCGGCACATGTGGCAAATACAATTTGATTTGATTTGAAAATACTATGTGTGCATACAAGGAACAGATGTTTCATTATAGAGCTTACTTGAATCATGCAACAGTAGCGAGCCAATCATCTCACAGCCTAAAGGCTGTTACTGAACATACAACTACTGTAACAAAGCAGCCAATTAAAAACATTTCCAACATTTGCCAAAATGCAATTCGCGGGGAAAAACACTGTTCTAAACAGCGAACCAGATGCCAGCAGCTCCATGTGTGAGAGATGAAAATATCTGTTAGAAACTTAGAAAGAAAGAGGATCTAAAATGCAACAACTAGGATGGGTTGCTAATATGACTAGGAAGGTGCCTTTGGCTTCTCGACAACGAAATAAAATGGATATGAAAACCAATAGAACAGCTCTCGCTGTCCGACAGGTGATTTTATTTCCGCTCATGTAGCATATTGCTGTGCGCGTGTGGTAAATAAGATGCCTGACGAACTAACGAAAATACACACACATCAATTTAAGTCCACTCAATTATGCAAATTAACCTATAGGCCGATAAGCATGACCGGTCAAATGTATTTTGCTGGCTAACCGGGAAAAACGGTTAACTGTTAACATCCCTAGTCAGTACCAAACAGGATATGTCGTAACTGTCACTGACCTGAGGAAGAGACTCGATGCTCTTGCCTCTCATCTTGACCACGGTCTCAGAGGAACTGGAGGTGGATGAGCGGACGTCCTTCACTATGAGTCCTACAGTGCAGACAGAGCGGAGGACATTCATAAAAAAACAACAACTAATACTACTACAACACCATCCGTTGACCTCCCAGCCAAGTTCAATTCAACCAGTCTCACTGACGCACTGAGATAGGAGGCTGTCCTAAGACAGGGTGAATGAAGACAGCAAGTGGTTGTACAGTGGGGAAAAAAAGTATTTAGTCAGCCACCAATTGTGCAAGTTCTCCCACTTAAAAAGATGAGAGAGGCCTGTAATTTTCATCATAGGTACACGTCAACTATGACAGACAAAATGAGATTTTTTTTCTCCAGAAAATCACATTGTAGGATTTTTTATGAATTTATTTGCAAATTATGGTGGAAAATAAGTATTTGGTCAATAACAAAAGTTTCTCAATACTTTGTTATATACCCTTTGTTGGCAATGACACAGGTCAAACGTTTTCTGTAAGTCTTCACAAGGTTTTCACACACTGTTGCTGGTATTTTGGCCCATTCCTCCATGCAGATCTCCTCTAGAGCAGTGATGTTTTGGGGCTGTCGCTGGGCAACACAGACTTTCAACTCCCTCCAAAGATTTTCTATGGGGTTGAGATCTGGAGACTGGCTAGGCCACTCCAGGACCTTGAAATGCTTCTTACGAAGCCACTCCTTCGTTGCCCGGGCGGTGTGTTTGGGATCATTGTCATGCTGAAAGACCCAGCCACGTTTCATCTTCAATGCCCTTGCTGATGGAAGGAGGTTTTCACTCAAAATCTCACGATACATGGCCCCATTCATTCTTTCCTTTACACGGATCAGTCGTCCTGGTCCCTTTGCAGAAAAACAGCCCCAAAGCATGATGTTTCCACCCCCATGCTTCACAGTAGGTATGGTGTTCTTTGGATGCAACTCAGCATTCTTTGTCCTCCAAACACGACGAGTTGAGTTTTTACCAAAAAGTTCTATTTTGGTTTCATCTGACCATATGACATTCTCCCAATCCTCTTCTGGATCATCCAAATGCACTATAGCAAACTTCAGACGGGCCTGGACATGTACTGGCTTAAGCAGGGGGACACGTCTGGCACTGCAGGATTTGAGTCCCTGGCGGCGTAGTGTGTTACTGATGGTAGGCTTTGTTACTTTGGTCCCAGCTCTCTGCAGGTCATTCACTAGGTCCCCCCGTGTGGTTCTGGGATTTTTGCTCACCGTTCTCGTGATCATTTTGACCCCACGGGGTGAGATCTTGCGTGGAGCCCCAGATCGAGGGAGATTATCAGTGGTCTTGTATGTCTTCCATTTCCTAATAATTGCTCCCACAGTTGATTTCTTCAAACCAAGCTGCTTACCTATTGCAGATTCAGTCTTCCCAGCCTGGTGCAGGTCTACAATTTTGTTTCTGGTGTCCTTTGACAGCTCTTTGGTCTTGGCCATAGTGGAGTTTGGAGTGTGACTGTTTGAGGTTGTGGACAGGTGTCTTTTATACTGATAACAAGTTCAAACAGGTGCCATTAATACAGGTAACGAGTGGAGGACAGAGGAGCCTCTTAAAGAAGAAGTTACAGGTCTGTGAGAGCCAGAAATCTTGCTTGTTTGTAGGTGACCAAATACTTATTTTCCACCATAATTTGCAAATAAATTCAGAAAAAATCCTACAATGTGATTTTCTGGATATTTTTTTCTCAATTTGTCTGTCATAGTTGACGTGTACCTATGATGAAAATTACAGGCCTCTCTCATCTTTTTAAGTGGGAGAACTTGCACAATTGGTGGCTGACTAAATACTTTTTTTCCCCACTGTATGTACCGGAGTATCTGTTGGTCTGGGTAGATAAGGTAAGACAGTGGTTGTATGTACCCGAGTATCCGTTGGTCTGGTCAGGGGACATGTTCAGCATGTCCTCAGTGATGTGGATGCACAGGTCCTGGTTCAGCTCCAGGGTCAGCTCATGGAGCTCCTCATAGTCTTTAGGGTCGTCTACTAACATCTCAATCTCTGCAGGGACAGACAGAAATATCAATCTCTAGAGGGACAGACAGACACAAATAGTAATCTCTGGCGGGACAGACAGACACTACTATTAATCTCTGGAAGGACAGAGATTAATATACACAGTTGAAGTCGGAAGTTTACATACACTTAGGTTGGAGTCATTAAAACTCGTTTTTCAACCACTCCACAAATGTCTTGTTAACAAACTATAGTTTTGGCAAGTCGGTTAGGACATCTACTTTGTGCATGACACAAGTAATTTTTCCAACAATTGTTTACAGACAGATTATTTCACCCATAATTCACTGTATCACAATTCCAGTGGGTCAGATGTTTACATACACTAAGTTGACTGTGCCTTTAAACAGCTTGGAAAATTCCAGAAAATGACTTTAGAAGCTTCTGATAGGCTAATTGACATCATTTGAGTCAAATGGAGGTGTACCTGTGGATGTATTTCAAGGCCTACCTTCAAACTCAGTGCCTCTTTACTTGACATCATGGGAAAATCAAAAGAAATTAGCCAAGACCTCAGAAAAATAATTGTAGACCTCCACAAGTCTGGTTCATCCTTTTCATCCTGAAAAAGCGTGTGCGAGTAAGGAGGCCTACAAACCTGACTCAGTTACACCAGCTCTGTCAGGAGGAATGGGCCAAAATTCACCCAACTTATTGTGGGAAGCTTGTGGAAGGCTACACAAAACGTTTGACCCAAGTTAAAATATTTAAAGGCAATGCTACCAAATACTAATTGAGTGTATGTAAACTTCTGACCCACTGGGAATGTGATGAAAGAAATAAAAGCTGAAAGAAATAATTCTCTCTACTATTATTCTGACATTTCACATTCTTAAAATATAGTGGTGATCCTAACTGACCTAAAACAGGGAATTTTTACTAGGATTAAATGTCAGGAATTGTTTAAATGTATTTGGCTAAGGTGTATGTAAACTTCTGACTTCAACTGTATGTATGTATGTGGGGAGAACAAGTATTTGATACACTGCCAATTTTGCAGGTTTTCCTACTTACAAAGCATGTAGAGGTCTGTAATTATTATCATAGGTACACTTCAACTGTGAGAGACTGAATCTAAAACAAAAATCCAGAAAATCACATTGTATGATTTTTAAGTAATTAATTTGCATTTTATTGCATGACATAAGTATTTGATACATCAGAAAAGCAGAACTTAATATTTGGTACAGAAACCTTTGTTTGCAATTACAGAGATCATACGTTTCCTGTAGGTCTTGACTAGGTTTGCACACACTGCAGCAGGGATTTTGGCCCACTCCTCCATACAGACCTTCTCCAGATCCTTCAGGTTTCGGGGCTGTCGCTGGGCAATACGGACTTTCAGCTCCCTCCAAAGATTTTCTATTGGGTTCAGGTCTGGAGACTGGCTAGGCCACTCCAGGACCTTGAGATGCTTCTTATGGAGCCACTCCTTAGTTGCCCTGGCTGTGTGTTTCGGGTCGTTGTCATGCTGGAAGACCCAGCCACGACCCATCTTCAATGCTCTTACTGAAGGAAGGAGGTTGTTGGCCAAGATCTCACGATACATGGCCCCATCCATCCTCCCCTCAATACGGTGCAGTCGTCCTGTCCCCTTTACAGAAAAGCATCCCCAAAGAATGATGTTTCCACCTCCATGCTTCACAGTTGGGATGGTGTTCTTGGGGTTGTACTCATCCTTCTTCCTCCAAACACGGCGAGTGGAGTTTAGACCAAAAAGCTCTATTTTTGTCTCATCAGACCACATGACCTTCTCCCATTCCTCCTCTGGATCATCCAGATGGTCATTGGCAAACTTCAGACGGGCCTGGACATGCGCTGGCTTGAGCAGGGGGACCTTGCGTGCGCTGCAGGATTTTAATCCATGACGGCGTAGTGTGTTACTAATGGTTTTCTTTGAGACTGTGGTCCCAGCTCTCTTCAGGTCATTGACCAGGTCCTGCCGTGTAGTTCTGGGCTGATCCCTCACCTTCCTCATGATCATTGATGCCCCACAAGGTGAAATCTTGCATGGAGCCCCAGACCGAGGGTGATTGACCGTCATCTTGAACTTCTTCCATTTTCTAATAATTGCACCAACAGTTGTTGCCTTCTCACCAAGCTGCTTGCCTATTGTCCTGGAGCCCATCGCAGCCTTGTGCAGGTCTACAATTTTATCCCTGATGTCCTTACACAGCTCTCTGGTCTTGGCCATTGTGGAGAGGTTGGAGTCTGTTTGATTGAGTGTGTGGACAGGTGTCTTTTATACAGGTAACGAGTTCAAACAGGTGCAGTTAATACAGGTAATGAGTGGAGAACAGGAGGGCTTCTTAAAGAAAAACTAACAGGTCTGTGAGAGCCGGAATTCTTACTGGTTGGTAGGTGATCAAATACCTATGTCATCCAATAAAATGCAAATTAATTACTTAAAAATCATACAATGTGATTTTCTGGATTTTTGTTTTAGATTCCATCTCTCACAGTTGAAGTGTACCTATGACAAAAATTACAGACCTCTACATGCTTTGTAAGTAGGAAAACCTGCAAAATCGGCAGTGTATCAAATACTTGTTCTCCCCATTGTATGTAATCTATCTGCAATATTAAAGCTGATCTACCCCCTAATATATATATATATATATATATTAATCTCTGGAGGGACAGACAGACAGACACTAATATTAAATCGCTGGAGGGACAGACGGACACTAATATTAATCTCTGGAGGGACAGTCAGACAGACACTAATATTATTCTCTGGAGGGACAGTCAGACAGACAGAGGGCCAGTGATGATCACTAGTGGAGCAGGGGAGAAGGCATGACAAACAGTGTATATGTGTGTTCCATGTGTATGTCCCTTGCCGTGTGTGCAATCGATTGCCTTACCATCATCGTCCAGCATGCGCTCCTTGCACCCGCTCTCCACCCCCGAGGTGTGTGAGCTCCCATGGCTAGTCGTTGAGGAGCTGCAGGTCCTCAGGGCCCGGTGCAGGGCCCCTCCGGGGGCAAGGAAACTGTCTGTCTCCACCCCCGAGGTGTGTGAGCTGCTGTGGCTGGCAGTGGAGTGGCGAGACAGGCATTTGAGGTGAGACACGGTGCTGCCGGCGCTGCTGCCGCTGGCCCGGGAACGCTTGTCCAGCCGGTCCATATCCAGCTCCAACGCGTCGCTGATGTACGACTCACGGTACTGCTTCTTGTCTGGAGAGGAGGGACAGACAGGGTTAGATACAGCAGTACCACAGCTAAAGAACCTTACAGGAGCTGGTCAGATATAGAATTCGCTCCTAAGGCATTATGGATATGCCCGACACATGAAAGATGACTGAAAAAAATGAATATATGGCAGCAGGTAGCCTAGCTGTTAAGAGCGTTAGGCCGGTAACCGTAAGGTCGCTGGTTTGAATCCCCGAGCCGACTAGGTGAAAAATCTGTCTGTGCCCTTGAGCAAGGCACTTCACCCTAATTGCTCCTGTAAGTCACTCTGGAAAACAGCGTCTGCTAATATGTAAATGTTAATATCAACATTACAATTGGCTAAGGGAAGGAATGCTGAGATTCCAGGAGACACCAGGAGATTCCAGGAGTCAAATTTCTCCAGTATGGAAAGATGGCAGCATGGCCAGGTAGGTGTGGCCAGGTAGAGGTAGGTGTGGCCAGGTAGAGGTAGGTGTGTCCAGATAGGTGTGGCCAGGTAGGTGTGGCCAGGTAGAAGTAGGTGTGGCCAGGTAGGTGTGGCCAGGTAGGTAGTTTACCTTCGTTCTCCTCCAGCCTGCGGACCTGTTTGAGAACAGGCTGCAGGTTCATGTAGAGACGGTGGCTGTTGCTGAGCAACTGTAGGAGGTGGCGGGACCGTAGGGGACAACCGGTGTAGTAGATCAGTTTACGGGCCGACGGAAGACCATCCGGCAGGATCTCAAACTTCTTACCCTGAAACAGAGAGAGAGGAATAGGGGTTAGAATACTTGTAGGATATCATGCTATCTACATGTCATCCAGCTGATTGATTAATTGATGTTTAACGCTATGATTATGGAAGATCTTTGTGCCTGAGAAAATAATGGAGGGACGACCCTGTGTGATTCAACAGACATCAGTGCGAGTGTTGTATCTTTGTTCATTTTCAGCATCTTTGTTCATTTTCAGCATCTTCGTTCATTTGCAGAGGGGGTGCATGAGAGGATTCAGATACTTTGCTAGAGAGGCAGAGTGCCAGATATCCCCACAGGCAAAACACACAATAGGGGACGAAGAGAGCACAGAACGGTCTCTTCTTTGAAAACTATTCTGCGGCACTTCTTACAACCAAAACAAGAGCTGAATCTCCAGATTGAGGGACACAAACAAAACTGCAGAAACATTTCAACGTTTTCTAATTTGTTTATTTGGATCCCCATTAGCTTTTGCAGAAGCAGCAGCTACTCTTCCTGGGGTCCAGGAAGTAACAACACTGACACACAAGGACAGTCACACAAATTCAAAATACAATGATATACAAACAATTCAACAACAAAAAGAATAATACACAATAAAAAATAAAGTATGCGTGTGTTAGAGTGTGTTTGTGTGTGTCCCCTCACAGTCCCTGCAGTTCCATGAGATAAAAAAAAAGAAGGTAATTTTACTGTTTGAGTAATTGGAGATGGAAGGGAGTTCCATGCGATCATGGCTCTGTAAAATACTGTGCATTACCATGAATTCATTTTTGGACTTGGGGACTGTGAAGAGACCCCTGGTGGCATGTCTTGTGGGGTATGTATGGGTGTCTGAGCTGAATGTTATTTGATTATGCAGACAATCTGGAATTTTTATTACAGTAATACTTCTCATAAAAACTAGAAGGGAAGCAGTTCATCTCTCATCAACCAGGAAAGACTGGCATGCATGTTGTTGTTAGTTCTGTATGTGCAGTTAAGGGCAAGGCGTGCTGCTCTGTTTTGAGTCTGCTGCAGCTTTGCTAGGTCTTTCTTTGCTGCACTTGACCACATTATCGGACAGTAATCAAGATGGGACAAGACAAGAGCCTGAACAACTAGTACAGTCAAAAACGCAGAACATCTTTTTATAAACAAACATAACCCTCCCCATCTTCACAACAACTTTGTCAATATGACGTGACCATAATTGACCATCCAATGTTAAACCTAGGAGATTAGCTTCCTAGGAGTCACACCCTTTGTACACAACTCCATCTGAGGGTTAGGTCTTAGAGAATATATTTGGTTCAAAACAATGCTTTTAGTTTTAGATGTATTTAAGACCAGTTTATTATTAACCCATAAGAGTCTAAGCTGTGTCTAAGCCGGGGGAAAGTTTTAGAACACCTCCTCATTCAAGGGTTTTTATTTATTTTTACTATTTTCTACATTGTAGAATAATAGTGAAGACATCAAAACTATGAAATAACACATATGGAATCATTTAGTAACCAAACAAGTGTTAAACAAATCAAAATATATTTTATATTTGAGATTCTTCAAATTGCCACCCTTTGCAAACACACACACACGCCTAGGTCAGCATCCCGGAGTCACCTCTTCACTATTGACGTTGAGACTGGTGTTTTGCGGGTACTATTTTATGAGGCTGCCAGTTGAGGACCTGTGCGGCGTCTGTTTCTCAAACTAGACACTAATGTATTTGTCCTCTTGCTCAGTTGTGCACCGGGGCCTCCCACTCCTCTTTCTATTCTGGTTAGAGCCAGTTTGCGCTGTTCTGTGAAGGGAGTAGTACACAGCGTTGTACGAGATCTCCTCTTTCTATTCTGGTTAGAGCCAGTTTGCGCTGTTCTGTGAAGGGAGTAGTACACAGCGTTGTACGAGATCTTCAGTTTCTTGGCAATTTCTCAGAACAAGAATAGACTGACGAGTTTCAGAAGTTATTTGTTTCTGGCCATTTTGATCCTGTAATCGAACCCACAAATGCTGATGCTCCAGATACTCAACTAGTCTCAAGAAGGTCAGTTTTATTGCTTCTTTAAATCAGCACAACAGTTTTCAGTTGTGCTAACATAATTGCAAAAGGGTTTTCTAATGATCAATTAGCCTTTTAAAATGATAAACTTGGATTAGCAAACACAATGTGCCATTGGAACACAGGACTGATGGTTGCTGATAATGGGCCTCTGTACGCCTATGTAGATATTCCATAAAGAATCAACAGTTTCCAGCTGCAATAGCCATTTACAACATTAACAATGTCTACACTGTATTTCTGATCAATTTGATGTTATTTTAATGGACAAAGAAATTGCTTTTATTTCGAAAAGTGACCCCAAACCTTTGAACGTTAGTGTATATACACACACACACCACGGGGGCCAGTATGAAAAAAATAAAAATATGTATGCACTCAAAGATATGTAAGTCGCTCTGGATAAGAGCGTCTGCTAAATGACTAAAATTATATATATATATATATATATATATATATATATATATATATATATATATATATATATATATATATATATATATACACACATACACATACATACACACACACACACACACACACACACACACACACACACACACACACATACATACATACATATACACACACACACACATATACAGTCGTGGTCAAAAGTTTTGAGAAATACACAAGTATTGTAAGTCGCTCTGGATAAGAGCGTCTGCTAAATGACGTAAATGTATTGGTCATCACAAAGTTTGCTGCTTCAGTGTTTTTAGATATTTTTGTCAGATGTTACTATGGTATACTGAAGTATAATTATAAGCATTCCATAAGTGTCAAAGGCTTTTATTGACAATTACATTAAGTTTATGCAAAGAGTCAATATTTGCAGTGTTGACCCTTCTTTTTCAAGACCTCGGCAATCCGCCTTGGCATGCTGTCAATTAACTTCTGGGCCACATCCTGACTGATGGCAGCCCATTCTTGCATAATCAATTCTTGGAGTTTGTCAGAATTTGTGGGTTTTTGTTTGTCCACCCGCCTCTTGAGGATTGACCACAAGTTCGCAATGGGATTAAGGTCTGGGGAGTTGCTGGCCATGGACCCAAAATTTCGATGTTTTGTTCCCCAAGCCACTTAGTTATCACTTTTGCCTTATGGCAAGGTGCTTCATCATGCTGGAAAATGCATTTTTCATCACCAAACTGTTTTTGGATGGTTGGGAGAAGTTGCTCTCCGGAGGATGTGTTGGTACCATTCTTTATTCATGGCTGTGTTCTTAGTTGTGAGTGAGCCCACTCCCTTGGCTGAGAAGCAACCCCACACATGAATGGTCTCAGGATGCTTTACTGTTGGCATGACACAGGACTGATGGTAGCACTCACCTTGTCTTCTCCGGACAAGCTTTTTTCCGGATGCCCCATTAGAGAAAATTAGAGAAAATGACTTTACCCCAGTCCTCAGCAGTCCAATCCCTGTACCTTTTGCAGAATATCAGTCTGTCCCTGATGTTTTTCCTGGAGAGAAGTGGCTTCCTCGCTGCCCTTCTTGACACCAGGCCATCCTCCAAAAGACTTCGCCTCACTGTGCGTGCAGATGAACTCACACCTGCCTGCTGCCATTCCTGAGCAAGCTCTGCACTGGTGGTTCCCCGATCCCGCAGCTGAATCAACTTTAGGAAACGGTCCTGGCGCTTGCTGGACTTTTTTGGGCGCCTTGAAGCCTTCTTCGCAACAATTGAACCTCTCTCCTTGAAGTTTTTGATGATCCGATAAATGGTTGATTTAGGTGCAATCTTACTAGCAGCAATATCCTTGCCTGTGAAGCCCTTTTTGTGCAAAGCAATGATGACGGCACGTGTTTCCATGCAGGTGACCATGGTTAACAGAGGAAGAACAATGATTTCAAGCTTCCAGTCTGTTATTCTAACTCAATCAGCATGACAGAGTGATCTCCAGCCTTGTCCTCGTCAACCCTCTCACCTGTGTTAACGAGAGAATCACTGACATGATGTCAGCTGGTCCTTTTGTGGCAGGGCTGAAATTTTACATTTACATTTTAGTCATTTAGCAGACGCTCTTATCCAGAGCGACTTACAGTTAGTGAGTGCATACATTTTCATACTGAAATGCAGTAGCAATGTTTTTTTGGGATTAAGTTAAATTTCATGGCAAAGAGGGACTTTGCAATTCATCTGATCACTCTTCATAACATTCTGGAGTATATGCAAATTGCCATCATAAAAACTGAGGCAGCAGACTTTGTGAACATTTATATTTGTGTCATTCTCTTTTAACCATGACTGTACACACACACACACACACACACACACACACACACACACACACACACACACACACACACACACACACACACACACACACACACACACACACACACACACACACACACACACACACACACACACACACACACACACACACACACACACACACACACACACACACACACACACACATACATACACACAGTGGGGGAAAAAAGTATTTAGTCAGCCACCAATTGTGCAAGTTCTCCCACTTAAAAAGATGAGAGAGGCCTGTAATTTTCATCATAGGTACATGTCAACTATGACAGACAAAATTAGGGGAAAAAATCCAGGAAATCACATTGTAGGATTTTAATGAATTTATTTGCAAATTATGGTGGAAAATAAGCCTAGACACCCCCTGACCATCACAACTCAGGCCCTGCCAATAGACCAAACCATATCCACCCCCTGACCATCACAGCTCAGGCCCTGCCAATAGACCAAACCTTATCCACCCCCTGACCATCACAACTCAGGTCCTGCCAATAGACCAAACCTTATCCACCCCCTGACCATCACAACTCAGGCCCTGCCAATAGACCAAACCATATCCACCCCCTGACCATCACAGCTCAGGCCCTGCCAATAGACCAAACCTTATCCACCCCCTGACCATCACAACTCAGGTCCTGCCAATAGACCAAACCTTATCCACCCCCTGACCATCACAGCTCAGGCCCTGCCAATAGACCAAACCTTATCCACCCCCTGACCATCACAACTCAGGCCCTGCCAATAGACCAAACCATATCCACCCCCTGACCATCACAACTCAGGTCCTGCCAATAGACCAAACCATATCCACCCCCTGACCATCACAACTCAGGTCCTGCCAATAGACCAAACCATATCCAGCCCCTGACCATCACAACTCAGGCCCTGCCAATAGACCAAACCATATCCACTCCCTAACAATCACAACTTCTGGTCGTGTTTATTGACACGTCCCTCCACCCTTCTCTCCCTCCCTCCGCTCCGATCCCTTCTTCCCTCTCTTGCCTACTGCAGCGCCGGGCCGGCTGACGTGCTCAGGGTGGAGTGGCAGTGGAGAGAGAGTCTGTTTTCAGAAAAAGGGTTTGACCGATGGTCCCTTCCATAAGAGGCCCCTCTAGTCCCCATGTAAACCACATCCACGCTTTCCTCAGTCTTCCTATATGAATAGAAAGGCTAAACATGGACATAGACGGAGCAAAACAGGATGTCTTATCATAAGTGGCATGGCATGACAGTGGCATTGATGACCGTACCACTAAATCAATCTATAGGGTATAGGTTGTCATTACACAAAGCTATACTAGAGGAACTGGTTCACAGAGACGTCATGATATTTACACTGTGCTAGCTGTAAAAACTAAGCAGTTCCATTTTAGACACACCGCAACGATGAACTGCCAAGGCAGCAGCTACTCTTCCTGGGGTTCAGCTAAATTAAGGCAGTTATACATTTTAAAAACATTACAATACATTCATAACTGATTTCACAACATATTAAGTGTGTGCCCTCTGGCCTCTACTCTACTACCACTTACCTATAATACAAAATCCATGTGTGTATAGTGCGTATGTTATCATGTGTTTGTATGCATGTGTCTATGTTCGTGTTGCTTCATAGTCCCCGATTTTCCATAAGGTGTATTTTTACCTGTTTTTTTAAATCTAATTTTACTGCTGGCATGAGTTACTTGATGTGGAAAGAGTTCCATGTAGTCATGGCTCTATGTAGTACTGTCGGCCTCCCATAGTCTGTTCTGAACTTGGGGACTGTGAAGAGACCTCTGGTGGCATGTCTTGTGGGGTATGCATGGGTGTCCGAGCTGTGCCAGTAGTTCAAACAGACAGCTCAGTGCATTCAACATGTCAATACCTCTCACAAATACAAGTAGGGATGAAGTCAATCTCTCCTCCACTTTGAGCCAGGAGAGATTGACATGCATATCATTAATGTTAGCTCTCTGTGTACATCCAAGGGCCAGCGGTGCTGCCCTGTTCTGAGCCAATTGCAATTTTCCTCAGTCCCTCTTTGTGGCACCTGACCACACGACTGAACAGTAGTCCAGGTGCGACAAAACTAGGGCCTGTAGGACCTGCCTTGTTGAAAGTGTTGTTAAGAAGGTAGAGTAGCGCTTTATTATAGACAGACTTCTCCCCATCCTAGCTACTGTTGTATCAATATGTTTTGACCATGACAGTTTACAATCCAGGGTTACTCCAAGCAATTTAGTCTCCTCAACTTG
Organism: Coregonus lavaretus; assembly: GCF_964263955.1. Classification (NCBI taxonomy): domain Eukaryota; kingdom Metazoa; phylum Chordata; class Actinopteri; order Salmoniformes; family Salmonidae; genus Coregonus; species Coregonus lavaretus. Next base: position 38,756,939 of record NC_140014.1, read on the forward strand.
CACAATTTCCACATTCATTACACGATTTAGTTGAGGTTTAGGGTTCAGTGAATGATTTGTTTTAAATACAATGCTTTTATTTTTTGAAATATTTAGGACTAACTTATTCCTTGCTACCCATTCTGAAACGATCTGCAGTTCTTTGTTAAGTGTTGCAGTCATTTCAGTCGCTGTAGTAGCTGACGTGTATAGTGTTGAGTCATCCGCATACATAGACACACTGGCTTTACTCAAAGCCAGTGGCATGTCGTTAGTAAAGATTGAAAAAAGTAAGGGGTCTAGATAGCTGCCCTGGGGAATGCCTGATTCTACGTGGATTATGTTGGAGAGCCTTCCATTAAAGAACACCCTCTGTGTTCTGTTAGACAGGTAACTCTTTATCCACATTATAGCAGGGGGTGTAAAGCCATAACACACATTTTTCCAGCAGCAGACTATGATCGATAATGTCAAAAGCCGCACTGAAGTCTAACAAAACAGCCCCCACAATCTTTTTATCATCAATTTCTGTCAGCCAATCATCAGTCATTTGTGTAAGTGCTGTGCTTGTTGAATGTCCTTCCCTATAAGCATGCTGAAAGTCTTGTCAATTTGTTTACTGTAAAATAGCATTGTATCTGCTCAAACACCATTTTCCCAAAAGTTTACTAAGGGTTGGTAACAGGCTGATTGGTCGGCTATTTGAGCCAGTTAAGGGGGCTTTACTATTCTTAGGTAGGGGAATAACTTTTGCTTCCCTCCAGGACTGAGGGCACACACTTTTTAGTAGGCTTAAATTGAAGATATTGCAAGATTAACTGTAACTGAGTAAAATCTTTGAAATTGTTGCATGTTATGTTTATATTTTTGTTTCAGTGTACACACACACACACACACACACACACACACACCTCTTATGCGTGAGAATACTTTGGGACAAATTTCCAAAATTCAAATCGATTTGAGATGAATTTCTGGTGTTTTAACAGTATTTTCTGTCCAAAAACAAGAATAAAAAATTGCAGTGCCAAATAAAATCCCCTGAGGGCCCCGCCAGTTGGGGAACAGTGCCTTATGGTAGTGAAGTGACTGTAGCAGCTAGGGGTAAGAAGACCCAACAGAGAAGAGGAGCTCTGTGTCACTACTTCCACAACTGTTGTCTGTGTAAGAGCTGAACTTTCACTAACAACTGCCATAAGTCAGGACTGGTTTCAAGCTCCAAAGACGTCACGGCTGGAATCATGAGTGAAAAAAATAACAGATCTTCCAGAAAGAGAAAGACTCCCCTGAGCCTTCTAAGTGCCTAAGGACTTCTGACATTTATGAACGAGGGAAGCAGGGGAATGAGGGATGTACGGGAGAGGCTGCTCTACCCATTAAACTACATTAGGGCACTAAACATCAGTGTTGTAGTGTTGAGTCCAGGACTCTGACTCAACCTCAAGTCACAATTTTCATGACTCTTAGTAGGGCTGTGATGATACCAGCTTGGAAAATAAATTAATGTGACACTGGATGACAATATAATTATGTTTGTTTCCAACATTAGGGCTGTTTCCTAAAGCAGTTAAATCTGCTTTGTGTTTTGTTTCCTTGCCACGTACTAACGAGTATCGAGATACTGGCATCGTCCCAGCCTTACCTCTTAGTATATACAGTGAGGGAAAACAGTTTTTGATCCCCTGCTGATTATGTACGTTTGCCCACTGACAAAGAAATGATCAGTCTATAATTTTAATGGTAGGTTTATTTGAACAGTGAGAGACAGAATAACAACAACAAAATCCAGAAAAACACATGTCAAAAATATTATAAATTGATTTGCATTTTAATGAGGGAAACTCTTAAAGGGAGTGCTCCTAATCTCAGCTTGTTACCTGTATAAAAGACACCTGTCCACAGAAGCAATCAATCAATCAGATTCCAAACTCTCCACCATGGCCAAGACCAAAGAGCTCTCCAAGGATGTCAGGGACAAGATTGTAGACCTACACAAGGCTGGAATGGGCTACAAGACCATCGCCAAGCAGCTTGGTGAGAAGGTGACAACAGTTGGTGCGATTATTCGCAAATGGAAGAAACACAAAATAACAGTCAATCTCCCTCGGGCCTGGGGCTCCATGCAAGATCTCACCTTGTGGAGTTGCAATGATCATGAGAATGGTGAGGAATCAGCCCAGAACTACACGGGAGGATCTTGTCAATGATCTCAAGGCAGCTGGGACCATAGTCACCTAGAAAACAATTGGTAACACACTACGCCGTGAAGGACTGAAATCCTGCAGCGCCCGCATGGTCCCCCTGCTCAAGAAAGCACATATACAGGGCCGTCTGAAGTTTGCCAATGAACATCTGAATGATTCAGAGGAGAACTGGATGAAAGTGTTGTGGTCAGATGAGACCAAAATCGAGCTCTTTGGCATCAACTCAGCTCGCCGTGTTTGGAGGAGGAGGAATGTTGCCTATGACCCCAAGAACACCATCCCCACCGTCAAACATGGAGGTGGAAACATTATGCTTTGGAGGTGTTTTTCTGCTAAGGGGACAGGACAACTTCACTGCATCAAAGGGACGATGGACGGGGCCATGTACCGTCAAATCTTGGGTGAGAACCTCCTTCCCTCAGCAAGGGCATTGAAAATGGGTCGTGGATGGGCATTCCAGCATGCAATGACCCAAGACACACGGCCAAGGCAACAAAGGAGTGGCTCAAGAAGAGGCACATTAAGGTCCTGGAGTGGCCTAGCCAGTCTCCAGACCTTAATCCCATAGAAAATCTGTGGAGGGAGCTGAAGGTTCGAGTTGCCAAACGTCAGCCTCGATACCTTAATGACTTGGAGAATATCTGCAAAGAGGAGTAGGACAAAATCCCTCCTGAGATGTGTGCAAACCTGGTGGCCAACTACAAGAAATGTCTGACCTCTGATTGCCAACAAGGGTTTTGCCACCAAGTACTAAGTCATGTTTTGCAGAGGGGTCAAATACGTATTTCCCTCATTAAAATGCAAATCAATTTATAACATATTTGACATGCATTTTTTTGTTGTTATTCTGTCTCTCACTGTTCAAATAAACCTACCATTAAAATTATAGACGGATCATGTCTTTGTCAGTGGGCAAACGTACAAAATCAGCAGGGGATCAAATACTTTTTTCCCTCACTGTACCATCTCCATGGCTCTACTCACCACAAATACCAGTTTGCCCACATTGGTCCAGGGGAAATCATACAGGAGCTGTTTCACTGTCCCCACGTTCTGAGAGAAACAGAAACATTATATAAATCATCATATGAACCATACACATTAATAACACATGACCTAGACACATTTAGCCATCACACCCACCATCACACCCACTTCATCCTTACTACTGTACCTGAAATATTTGGATCCCACGCAAGGTCAGTCCTAAAGTCATGGAAGCCTCCACATCCTTTTTGTCCTGGGGAAGAGATAGAAGTTTATTGGTAAGTTAATTGTGTGTGTGTGTGTGTGTGTTTGTGTGTGTGTGTGTGTGTCCAGGTTGACCTCTGACCTTATAGAGTCTGTAGTAGTGGACTGTGACATCATCCAGCTGGGCACACTCCTTGATGTATTTGAGATGAGCCTCTGAGGCGGTGAGGGAAAACTGGTCTTTGTGCATGTTGGGGATGTGTCTCAGGATGTAGTCTCGGCCTCGCTTGGCTATCACCTGGAAGAGAGAGACAGACATATAGGCTGGTTTCAGTGTGGTGACAAAGGAATTCTCTCATACAAGCATCTCATTGGAGTGTGAACTCTAGCTGCTGGTTCTGATGTCAGCTCACTGGCAGAAGGAAGGAAGGCTTGCCAGTGGGGTTAATGGAGGTTGATGAAACCCCCCGCCCAGGGGAAGACAGATGTCTCACATAATGATATTACTTCCCAAAAGGCATCGTCAAGCTGGGCACTAAAGGCATCGTCCAGCTGGGCACTAAAGGCATCGTCCACCCTATTCCCTATACACTGAGTATACAAAACATTAAGAACACCTGCACTTTCCATGACATAGACTGACCAGGTGAATCCAGGTGAAAGCTATGATCCCTTATTGATGTCACTTGTTAAATCCACTTCAAAATCAGTGTAGATGAAGGGGAGGAGACCGGTTAAAGAAGGATTTTTCTGGGGCGTTTCTCCTGAACCAGTCACTCACTCAGAACTAGTTAGACAACACCCTGAGAGGAGGTATTTATGTACCATTCCTGATTGTACAACAATTTCCTGGCTTCAAAGTGGAGATGGGACCAATGGGACGTCAACAGGCTAATCACAGGAAGTGTTTGGTAATTAGAGGGGTGGGGCACAGTCGTGTCCGGGAGGGGAGGGGGGCCATGTCGAGTAGTAGAGGGGAGGCAGCAAATTTAGCCAGCTCGCATCCAGATCATTTCTCAAGAGTCAAGCGTGCTGCATGCCACTACCAGGGACCAAAATAAAACTAGTGTCCTAGATCCAGCTATCCCAGCATGCTCCAATGAGGGAGTGTCTCAAATTGTTGGAGCTCAATGATGAATGAAACAGGCTACAGGCCTATATTCAGGCTGTGTGCTAGACTACATTTAGCTGGTCCCAATTTACTCCTTACCCACTTTTCCCTTGGTCCTAACCCTTCCATGTTTTCATATCTGTAGCAATATGGTGGAAACTTCACCACTACACTGGCTATACCCATCTTCAGGTCTGTAAACAATGAAGGGTTAGAGGGGCTGTGGGGAAGGGAGAGGAAGGGCTTCATACTGCCTGGGCAACCACAATCAATCAATCAAATTGATTTTATAAAACCCATTTTATATGAGCAGTTGCCATAAAGTGCTTTACAGATACCCAACCTAAAACCCAAAAGATCAAGCAATGCAGATGCACAGTGAAAAACTCCATGTGGTACTGGTTAGGTCAGATCTACTCACCCATGGAGGGAAGTAGGCCTCAGGTTCAAAGTACTTCCCAAAGTGTTTGTTGCGTTTGAAGTTGCCCAAGTCGGCCTGGAGGGCGAAGGCTGCCAACAGGAAGTAGGCCTCCTCTCTCTGCATACACTGAGACAGCAACACCTGTTTCCTCAGGTGCCAGTAGTAGTAGTACCGGGCTGAGCGGTCACTGGAAGTGAAGAGAGAAGACATCATGATTCCAACACATCCCGCTACAGTAGATCACCATACTCAGGGGCCTGTAGTAGAGTAGGAGAAGACATAACCCTCAAGAGAAGACATAACCCTCAAGAGAAGACACAACCCTCAAGAGAAGAGGGTCAAGAGAAGACATAACCCTCAAGAGAAGACATATCCTTCGTAACGTACTTACTTAATCCTTTTCACCCCCATTGGGACATTAAGCCACAATGAGCTCCCTCACTTTCTTTCTATCCTTGTCCTCAGAAACACATCTCATCACACTAGATCTACTCGTGCAGTTTCAGTATCTATCAATCCAAACAGCTTATTCAGAATGACATCAGACTTGGCTCTGATTGTTAAACTGAAGTCTGTAAAAGGAGATTACTCATAGAATTGCATACAGAATCAAATAGTAATTTATAGGATCTGTGTGGGATTACTTGCCTTATTAATCTCCCATTCTCAACGTAATATTGAGCCCTGAAGTGGATGATCATAGGAGGCCCAAACTGATCGATACCCTGAAAACATCAATATACAAATTAAAAACGATGTTTGTTATTTTAGAGCAAATCAAACCATCAAGACAGTGTATTGATTCTATAAATATAAAATCAAACTTCCATCATGAAATCAAAAGCAGTTGCTCACATATTTGAATTTAAGATTGACTATGTCTGTTGGGGGTAATCTTGCAAACCTTGAAACCCTGATAAAAGACAACTTGCTGTCGAAACGATTGTTAAATAAACGATTGCATCGGAGCCAGAGAGTCGAATATATTGATAAAAGTCACCTTGACTGAGAGAGATTTACATGGTTATCAAAATGTCACACCAGGGTAAGCCTACACGAAACACAGCCCTTATTTTAAGTGTTTCTAAAATCCCTTATGGGAAAAGTTTATGGTGGAAAAACAATTGGAACCATTTCCCTGTTTGACCGCTAGGTTTTATGGGTATTATGACACCTCCACTGTGGGGCTCTATTAGAGTGCAGCTTTTCCATTTCTTTTCATACTCCAAGTCTCTAGAGCGATACTATCCAGCTAGCACTTTTGGTTCCTTGTAAGTTGAGGGAAGGTACGTTTTTGGTTTCCCATTGGTTCTGGGAACAAAGCAATACGTTTCCTGACCGGTAAAACTGCAGGGAGGTTCTGAAAATGTTTTACTATGGTTTCCTGAATGTTTTCCTGGGAGATTTTATTAGCGTTCTGAGAACGGAAATTATAGGTTTTTGAAGGTAATTAAATAACGTTTTGAGAACATTCTCTAAAATGTTGTGAACAAAATTAAAAAGGTTATTTTTAGTTTTTTTTATAACTTCCTTAAAGCTTTCACTGAATGTTTCAATAAGACTTTTAATAACACTGCTAGCTTAGTTTGGGTTAACTGTTTCGAACTCCATGCACAAATAGGACACATGGAAATTAATTTGCTTTGGTATTAATCATGCAAACACATTTTGTTGTTGCACGGCTTCAGTTAGATTTGAACCTATAATCCTCTGTTCTCTATCCATGGAATTAGTCCACTGCGCCACCAGGATGAAGCTAGCATGCCATGTTATTTTTTAACTCATACAAAGCTGTTCATTTTAGTCTATTCAAACAGACCCCATTTCAAAGGAAAAAAGCACTCATTAAGATCAGGTGTGCCCAATTAGTGGACGCAGCCAACACACTTTACAAGATAGAGGCTAGAGAGAGTTGTCTTAATGTTCTGAGAACAGGACTTTAAATAGAACCATGAGGAAACCTGCAGAAAATGTTATGCTGAAGTACTGAAATTCCCAAAGAAGAACATTATTTCTTAATGTTCTCTGAACTATGAGAACATTCCCAATGTCAAACCAGTTGGAGAACGTTCCTAAAATATTACCAAAATTGAAATGAAATGTAACTATGTTTGAAGTTTTAGGAAACATTAATTTATAGTAATGAAATACCAAAACAAACAAAAAATGTCAAATTCCTTTAATTTGCTGAGCAAAGCCAAGCAACTATCCTGCACCTTTCCCAGAAAGTTGTGGGAAGGTTGTATGCAAATTAACCATAGGACAACTACGCTCTCACCAAGCTCTAAGAAACATATGGTTCTCAGAACGTTATGTGCTAGCTGGGATGGTTCTCAGAACGTTATGTGCTTGCTGGGTACTATTGGGTTGTGTAGACTGACTCACCTTGCTGGCCTCTCTCTTCCACTCCTTGGGACAGTACTTAGACAGCTTCTGGCCCAACTCCATGTAGATGTGCTCATTGTCTGGAGGGGGACAAACACAAAGGGTTAACTTAAGTCACTTTATGATGACAGAGTTGTCTCTGGGTCGGTGATATGCATGGAATGAGTCACCCATTGACTCCTGTGTAGCAGACAGACATAGAGGTTGACAGACATAAAGGCAGTGACAATTGCAAGCAACTGCAAAGGAAAGCAAATTGCAGCAGGGCCAGTCAGCCAGTGTTGTTCTGTCAGATTGCCATCAGATGAGATGAGCCAATCACATGCCCTGCAGGACAGGTCTATTGACCAGGAACCAGTGGGGCTGATTTAGGGACATTCCTGAGCTGCTTGTCTGAACAGCGCGAAATCACAAGGCAAACAGTGACTATCCACCCCCACTCTAACCCCTACCCCAACATCCAGCTCTATCCCTACCATCCACCCCCACTCTAACCCCTACCCCAACATCCAGCTCTAACCCTACCATTCCCCCCACTCTAACCCCTACCCCAACATCCAGCTCTATCCCTACCATCCACCCCCTATCTAACCCCTACCCCAACATCCAGCTCTAACCCTACCATTCACCCCCACTCTAACCACTACCCCAACATCCAGCTCTATCCCTACCATCCAACCCCTCTCTAACCCCTACCCCAACATCCAGCTCTATCCCTACCATCCACCCCCACTCTAACCCCTACCCCAACATCCAGCTCTATCCCTACCATCCAACCCCTATCTAACCCCTACCCCAACATCCAGCTCTAACCCTACCATCCAACCCCCACTCTAACCCCTACCCCAACATCCAGCTCTATCCCTACCATCCAACCCCCACTCTAACCCCTACCCCAACATCCAGCTCTACCCCTACCATCCACCCCCCACTCTAACCCCTACCCCAACATCCAGCTCTACCCCTACCATCCACCCCCCATCTAACCCCTACCCCAACATCCAGCTCTACCCCTACCATCCAACCCCTCTAACCCCTACCTACCATCCAACCCCTCTCTAACCCCTACCTACCATCCAACCCCTCTCTAACCCCTACCTACCATCCAACCCCTCTCTAACCCCTACCTACCATCCAACCCCTCTCTAACCCCTACCCCAAACCCAGCTCTAGCCCTACCATCCAACCCCTCTCTAACCCCTACCCCAAACCCAGCTCTACCCCTACCATCCAACCCCTCTTTAACCCCTACCTACCATCCAACCCCTCTCTAACCCCTACCCCAAACCCAGCTCTACCCCTACCATCCAACCCCTCTCTAACCCCTACCTACCATCCACCCCCTCTCTAACCCCTACCTACCATTCATCCCCAGCCCAGTACCAACCCCCTGCTCTGCCCACCCACCTGTCACCCCACCCACCCCCTCGTACTGACCAATCATCACTCTGCCCACATACCTGTCACCCCACCCAACCCTCGCTGTAGCGCAACTAGGCAGCTAGCTAAGCCTCTTCCTCTCCTGTACTGCAGGGCTTAGTCTTTATGCTGACATACTGGCCTGTCAGACCTTTTCCTCTGCTATTTTCCACTCCAAGGGCTTTTATAGAAGAACCAAACCTTTCAGTTCAGCAGGGAAACTCTCAGCTCATAAGACGACAGACAGACAGACAGAGACAGACAGACAATGCCCAAAGCCCAAACCAACCCCATAGAGCCTCAGGATAGCACTCAGAAAATCTAAGCCAACCAAATCATCAAAAAGAAAAAAATATATCACCTATTGGAAAGACACCACAAAAAATCAACGTAAACGTCAATGTTATTTGGCTCTAAACAGACAGTACATTGTGGCAGACTACAGTGGGGAGAACAAGTATTTGATACACTGCCGATTTTGCAGGGTTTCATACTTACAAAGCATGTAGAGGTCTGTCATTTTTATCATAGGTACACTTCAACTGTGAAAGACGGAAACTAAAACAAAAATCCAGAAAATCACATTGTATGATTTTTAAGTAATTAATTTGCATTTTATTGCATGACATACGTATTTGATCACCTACCAACCAGTAAGAATTCCGGCTCTCACAGACCTGTTAGTTTTTCTTTAAGAAGCCCTCCTGTTCTCCACTCATTACCTGTATTAACTGCACCTGTTTGAACTCGTTACCTGTATAAAATACACCAGTCCACACACTCAATCAAACAGACTCCAACCTCTCCACAATGGCCAAGACCAGAGAGCTGTGTAAGGACATCAGGGATAAAATTGTAGACCTGCACAAGGCTGGGATGGGCTACAGGACAATAGGCAAGCAGCTTGGTGAGAAGGCAACAACTGTTGGCGCAATTATTAGAAAATGGAAGAAGTTCAAGATGACGGTCCATCACCCTCGGTCTGGGGCTCCATGCAAGATCTCACCTCGTGGGGCATCAATGATCATGAGGAAGGTGAGGGATCAGCCCAGAACTACACGGCAGGACCTGGTCAATGACCTGAAGAGAGCTGGGACCACAGTCTCAAAGAAAACCATTAGTAACACATTACGCCGTCATGGATTAAAATCCTGCAGCGCACACAAGGTCCCCCTGCTCAAGCCAACGCATGTCCAGGCCCGTCTGAAGTTTGCCAATGACCATCTGGATGATCCAGAGGAGGAATGGAAGAAGGTCATGTGGTTTGATGAGACAAAAATAGAGCTTTTTGGTCTAAACTCCACTCGCCGTGTTTGGAGGAAGAAGAAGGATGAGTACAACCCCAAGAACACCATCCCAACCGTGAAGCATGGAGGTGGAAACATAATTCTTTGGGGATGCTTTTCTGCAAAGGGGACAGGACGACTGCACCGTATTGAGGGGAGGATGGATGGGGCCATGTATCGCGAGATCTTGGCCAACAACCTCCTTCCCTCAGTAAGAGCATTGAAGATGGGTCGTGACTGGGTCTTCCAGCATGACAACGACCCAAAACACACAGCCAGGGCAACTAAGGAGTGGCTCCGTAAGAAACATCACAAGGTCCTGGAGTGGCCTAGCCAGTCTCCAGACCTGAACCCAATAGAAAATCTTTGGAGGGAGCTGAATGTCCGTATTGCCCAGCGACAGCCCCGAAACCTGAAGGATCTGGAGAAGGTCTGTATGGAGGAGTGGGCCAAAATCCCTGCTGCAGTGTGTGCAAACCTGGTCAAGACCTACAGGAAACGTATGATCTCTGTAATTGTAAACAAAGGTTTCTGTACCAAATATTAAGTTCTGCTTTTCTGATGTATCAAATACTTATGTCATGCAATAAAATGCAAAATAATTACTTAAAAATCATACAATGTGATTTTCTGGATTTTTGTTTTAGATTCCGTCTCTCACAGTTGAAGTGTACCTATGATAAAAATTACAGACCTCTACATGCTTTGTAAGTAGGAAAACCTGCAAAATCGGCAGTGTATCAAATACTTGTTCTCCCCACTGTATCTGACTACTGTGACTGATAGAAAACTGAGGAATACACTGACTAGGTACAGACTCAGTGAGCACAGTCTGGCTATAGAGATCGGTCGTCACAGGCCAACCTGGCTGCCCAGAGAGGACAGGCTGTACTCACTCTGCACCAGGGGAGAGGTAGAGACAGAGCTGCATTTCCTATTACACTGTAACAAATACTCAGACCTAAGAGAATCTTTCTTTCCCAAAATAATTCAGTACAAAGAATTTGAAACTATAACTATACCGTTTTGGCAGCCAAATATGTTTCTCCTGCCACAACCTGAGGGACAGCCAGTGAAAAGTGCAATGTAATGTCAATAATATTTCCTGTTTAGTTTTGTTTTGGCTTTCATACCATGTCATGTGTCTTCTCAGTCATGTTGAGACTGGTCGACTACTATTGCTTTAATGTATTGTTATTCTCATTAATATTGTTGTTGTAGTTGCTGTTAATGGTAATCCCATTTCCACTACTACTATTATTATTGCTGTTGGTCCCATAATTGTTGTTATATGTATACTTTGACAATAGAAGTAATTTAACTTGCCATGTCAATAAAGTATTTTGAATGAAATTAAATTAGA
>NC_140014.1:38770797-38825797 GCF_964263955.1 Coregonus lavaretus
GTGACAGTCCTTCAGTCGGAGCAGGTCACACACCTGGACCAGCAGCTCCTGGCACAAAGTCTTCACCTGAGCAGAGATCAAACACACAGCAAGAGGTTAGGGGTCAGGGGTTAGGGGTCAGGACGTACAGGAGGAGATCGGACACAGTCATTTATACTGTATTTAGACACACTGTGAAACAACGATGAATGGTATTGCTAGTTTTAAAGCAATTACTGCCATTCCTGACCCTGGCTTTTGGATAATACACTATACCACAGTACTCACATTGACGATGACGTTGAGTGTGTCGTCGTTGGGGAGAAAGACACAGATACAGCGGCGGTCCTGCATAGCTTTGTTGTTGTGGAAGCTGGTCAGCTTGTTCATCTTCGTGTGTCTGGGAGGTGGTCCGGAGAGGCCCCACGGCCCGGACGGACTGGGCTCCTCCAGGCCCCTGGGGTGGGACACCCACCACCACCAGCACCAGTAGTACCAGCAGAAGCCCTGGTTCAGCTACAGCCGAAGCCCAGCGAGGAGACACCAGGCTCAGCCTCAGCAGGCCAGCACATGGGAGGCACCAGGACACAGGGCAGGCCCACACACTGTAGAGGACAGACAGAGGAGGGGACATCACGTTAGCACTGCTGCATGGTGATGTAGAGTTTGTTAAGAGGTTTTCAAAACTGTCCTCTGGGACCCCCAGCCGTTCCATGTATTTGAACTATTCCATAGCTAGCACACCAGATTCAACCAACTACCAAGCCCTTGATTAGGTGAGTTAGGGGAGCTAGTTCAGGGCTACAACAACATTGTGAAACGTCTAGGGGTTCCCGAGGAGAGGTTCCAAAACCAATGAGTTAATACACAACACATAATAAACAACAGATAAAATAACATATTATACAAATATCAGGGAATATAAAAGGGCATACGTCTCCCCCCCAACAAGTTTGGAAAAACAACAATTGACCTTAAAGTTTATAACAATAACAAAAACATCAAACTGCAAAATGGACAGAGCTTTTCCACAGCTTGACTGTGACGAGTATATCTGAGAAGAGCGTACAGTATGGTTCAGTAGGCACCTGAAAACAGACTTCGTCATATGTGATATAACATCGAGAATATCATGTTGCCATAGTCCCTGACTTAGTCTCAAATGGCACCCTATTCCCTATATATTGCACTACTTTTGAGAGAGAAGTAGTAGAAAGTAGTACACTATTTAGGGAATAGGGTGCCTTTTGAAACGTAACCCCTGACTGAGTCCTGTCTGTCTGTCTCTGTCTGGAGGGGAACTGGAGGAAAGTAGTTGATGATGATGGCGATGGTGTGACTGGGAGGGAGGGAGATGGGCGTGCCGTGCAACCAGTGATGTATATAAACCCTGGATTGCTGATGCTATGCATTGGCAATTGAGAGGCTTTGAAGCCAACGGTCGGCCATTTTGGCACTCCACAGTAGCAGCAGTCCTCCATAGGAATGAATGGAATTCTACAGTATTTCAATTAAATAATGTTTCAAGGACAAAACTACATGTATTTAAAAATGTTGTTGTAGTGTGGATAGTAACATTAGCAAAAAATTAAAAAACAGATACTTTAAGGATTTATTTTATTTTATTTTTATGTTTAGCTTACATAATATAATTTAAAAGTATGCATTAAGGTGTCTGTAATAGAATACATGCATTTCTATAGCTTCCAAAATATTTTGTACAATGGTGGGGGAGTGCCAAGATGGAGGCGCGGTGGCTTCAACACAGCGCCCCCTATCAGTCATCTAGTGTATATATATAAATAAAAGTCAATGCGTGTAACTAACTGATTCCCCTACTTAGTGCAATGACGCAGCGATAACACAACTGTTTCATCCCTATTCAAAATTGTTCTGATGCACACAAACCCACCCTGACAGCTGGCAGCAGTGTATCATGTCAGGCAGGCTGAGCCCACTCAGCAAAGAGCTTTTGATGGGCCATGTCCAGGAGCTAGGAGGAGGTGTGTGTATGACGGATGTAGAATCATCCCTACCTTCCTGTCTAAAACACAACAGCAGCAGAGTGCATGTAGAAGTGCTGCTCCAGATAACATAGAACAGCCAATGCCACACTACAGTGCAGAGCAAAAGGTGTGTGTGTGTGTGTGTGTGATGCCATGAAGGTTAATTAGGGGAAAGATGGACATAATTGGATCACTCACTCTCGCTCTACTTCTCTACAACTAAACACACCACACACACACACACACAGAGAGCAGGTTAACAACAACCATTATCCATCATGTCTGACCTCTTCTTTTCCTAGTCTCTCTAGTATATGACATAACTTAAATCAACTACTTATGTAATAAAATATTTGTCTTTATGTGCGAGACCCCAACTGTGTATAGAAATGTATGTATAATATAAATTATCGTATTATGCCTTATGGTCATAAGATGTCTTGGTGAGGTAAGCATTCCATTACTTATTAACAGCATCCTGTAGGTTGTATTATTTTGTTAAGTAAAGCGGTTAGTCTAATGCTGTGGTCTCTGTTGTGTCCTCTATTAAAATCATATCCTGTTACACTTTCAGGTAGGAATTAATTGATCATTGAATGTTATGATGGACACAGCTTAGTAGAACCAAGAATTACACAACCTCTGCTCAACAAACTCGAGAATGAATCGTTTGGGGGGGCTGCAGTTTGAACAATATTGTGTTTATCACCCTCACGCCAGTCAAGTAATCCATTCCGCCAAGAGTCGTTCACAATCTAGTTCGGTAGCGACCACAACTAGACCTTGTTACAAATGTATCAAGAAATAATCGTATTTGTATGCCTAGCAATCAACAAATGTACATTGTTTAAAAAGACACGTTTACAAGTCTCATTCAAACAAATGACAGCTCCAATAAGCCCCTTATGGTTAACGATGTGAACAAGAGGCTTTTAGAATCATGATTCTTTCGAGTTTTCAGTTCATCGTTCGCCACTAAGTGTTCTTGCATGCTCTGAGCAGTAATGATTCAAAATGAACGAAATTAGTCAAAAGATTTGTTATTTTGACTGAACGCCTCTAAAAAAGATCAGAGTCAGTAAAAAGAGCTGAACTTCCCATCACTAATAGTGATGAAACACCAGCGCAGTGTCCACAGCAGCCAGACAGAGACAGACCCACTTCCTGCCTTCAGCCCAGGATAGCGGCCGGGACGGAGAAATTCTGTCAACGTGGCAAGCTAGCCTCAGAGGCAGGTAGACCCACGACACAGAAGAACCCCGAAATACAACAGAGCAGTGGTGGAAAGAGTACTTAAAAATGTCCTACTTGAGTAAATGTAAAGAGACCTTAATAGAAAATGACTCAAGTAAAAGTGAAAGTCACCCAGTAAAATACTACTTGAGTAAAAGTATCTGGTTTTAAATATACTTAAGTACAGTGGTGGAAAAGGTAATCAATTGTCATACTTGAGTAAAAGTAAATGCTATACATCAAATTCCTTATATGCAGGTAGCTTAGTGGGTAAGAGCGTTGTGCCAGTAACCGAAAGGTCGCTGGTTCTAATCCCCGAGCCGACTAGGTGAAAAATCTGTCGATGTGTCCTTAAGCAAGGCACTTAACCCTAATTGCTCCTGTAAGTCGCTCTGGATAAGAGCGTCTGCTAAATGACTAAAATGTAAAATGTAAATGTTATATTAAGCAAACCAAACGGCACAATCTTCTAGTTTTTTTAAATTTACGGACAAACAGGGGCACACTCCAACACTCAGACATAATTTACAAACACAGCAGTTGTGTTTAGTGAGTCCGCCATATCAGAGGCAGTAGGGATGACAACGAGTTATATTGATAGGTGTGTGAATTGGACCATAATTCTGTCCTGCTAAGCATTCGAAGCGTAACGAGTCCTTTTGGGTGTCAGGGAAAATGTATGGGAGTAAAAAGTACTTTATTTTCTTTAGGAATGTAGTGGAGTAAAAGTATAAGTTGTCAAAAATATCAATAGTAAAGTAAAGTACAGATACCCAAAGAAACGACTTAAGTAGTACTTTAAAGTATTTTTACTTAAGTACTTTACACCACTGAGACAGAGAGACAGAAAGAGAGATCATTTTTAAATGTCTGAATGTCTCCGTCTCTCCCTCCCAACGCCTTGTTTGACATCACAGGGGTGGGGTGCTCCTATATGAACACTTCCAGAACTATAGACAGAGGTTGGGCCAGAACTCCCCTGGAACACAGAGAGAGACTAGAACCAGTGGGCAGGGAGGGGTGGCTGGGAAATAAATTAAAATATTACAGAGAGAGAAGGAAGACCGAAACTGACAGCCAGACTGGAGGAACGAAAGAACAGTTTTAGATCAAATACATGGAGAGATGAAGAGAGGATGGAGAGAGAGAGAGAGAGACAGGGAGAGGGAGACAAAGAGATAAGAGTGAGGGAGAGAGAAAGAGACATGGAGAGAGAGAGCCAGAGAGAGAGAAAGAGGCAGCGCTCAAAGCACAGCCGTGAAAAACTGCTGCAGTCAGGAGAATTCCACACTAACATCTGCTTCTCATTCCAACAATGGAGGCCTTTGACACACACCCACCACGTCTCCATATCCCCCCCGACTCCTGCATACAAAGGCTACATGTAAAAATTCCTGACAGCTCCACGGGTTAGGGAATGGAATATTTGGATTCAACAGGAATGTTAGGGATCTAGAGACACATGTACAGAACGGTGGGGGAGCTAGCTACACTCTTAGAAAACATTTCATCTATTTAGAACCTTTTAGTGGTGAAATGGTTCCACGTAAAACCTTGTATTATCGAAAGGGTTCCACCAAAAATAGGAGAACCTTATGAAAATAACTATGAGGACAATTGAAGAACCTTCTTTTCTAAGAGTGTTGCTAGTGGGAAAGAAAATAACAGAATGTGGGTGATGATGGATGCACATGATGTTTCTACTGTCCCAGTGGTTCCCAAACTGCTGGGCGCTCAAATATCACATTAATACATATTAGACATGGCAAAATTTATAGAATTGCAAGAAAATCTGCTTTAAAAATGGCAAACTTTTCTTTGCACCCCATGACAAAATGTGTAGAATTGCAGGAAATAAGCTTTAAACCTGCAAAATTCTCTCCACCAACAATAGGGGTGTGAACAGTTTGTGTCATGAACAGTGCTTGTGCCCATAGAAATAGATGCGGGGTGCGGGATGTTCCCCAATGCTGGAAGGGGGGCCCAGAGTGAAAAGGTTTAGGAACCCCTGTACTATCCCTCCTCACTGGTCCTATACTGTATGTTGATAAAGAAAAACACAGTGGTTTCACACTCATAATTATGGAAATGGAGACCGGAAGGATTGACAGGCAGCAATACGATATCTACAAGGCTTGTTGTAATCGTAAACGTTACACGATGAAGAGGACAAAGTGGAATATAAAGAAGAGTGAAGAAGATGCTAGTTCAGGAGACAGGATAAAGGAGTGCAGACAGAAACAGGATACAGGAGTGCAGACAGAGACTGAGGTGACCTGGCTAATACCAACATATTTTTGGATTCCCTCTCCAGTTGGAAGAGCAAGAGGTGTTATAAATAGTCATACAGCTGGACCTTGGTACAGGTCAGTGTGGCCCTCCCCTGGTCTCACTTTGTTTTTGCAGTTGGTAGGGAAATGTTGCCCTCAATCATATACTGTATATCAGCTGTTTCTCAATGTATAGTCCCAGATCTGTTTGTGCTCTTGACAAATCTGTTGTCATCGTCAGGCAAAACATGTTTTGGCACAAAAAGACTGACACTCAGGCTAGAAATCTCCTCTCTGGACGCCCAAAACCACTTCCTACTTCTTCCTAGTATCTGCCTCAGATAAAACAGAGCGGCAGAAGAGGAAATTATGACTTTATTTACTGCTGTCCTCTGGCCAACTCTGGTTTATCAGCTGAGTAGCTTACAGTCTGCAGTAGGTCTGGCTGGCAGAGCTCCACTTGAACAGGGAGAGAGACAGGGTTCAAAGACACGAGAGAAATAAACGGTAGAGAAAGTGAATTAAAAAAAGAAAACCCTGAAGTTGAACATAGGTCTAGTTTGAGTTTGTAATGATATCTTCATTGTGTTATGATCAATGTAGTGAATAAATAAATGACGGAGCGAGAAAGCGGAAGGTTAATATAGCTTATAATGATATCTCTACATTCAGTTACAATCAACCAGATAGCTTCAAAATGAATGAGATCAGAGAACGTCACCACTAGATTAAACATCATCTTCATGTCTACTGATCATAAATGTGGGCAGGGCACTGGGCAGATTGTATCACATCATATGATCCAATGTGATGCAATGCTTTGTAGTAAAGGGAACAGTCCACTATACCACTCTTTCCCTATGCCAGCCATGAGGAATAGTCATGAGATCAAACTTCACATGGTCATCTCCTCTCCTCTTACTGATACTGGTCTTCTACACCTCAGACCGTCAGGATAAAGCCTCAGACAAATAATTGTTGATATGAAAAGGAGGTTATGACAGAGTGTTTCCTTGGCGATCAAATATCACTCCTCGTCACCAGCACCTAACAATCCACTCATACTACCAGGGGCAGGCATCCGAGTGGCGGTAAGGGGTGTCTGCCTTTGCCAAGCTTTGTTGTCATCGTGTTTCACTATAAAACGTTGTAAGCAACTGTACTATTACCATGGTTACCAGTTACCGCTTTATTCCGTGCTGTAAGTGCTGGCCTACCGGTATAAAAAAAAACATTCAGGTCAATATCAGCGTAGAATGCCATCCCACATCCCACTCCATAAGATTAGCCACCAGACATGTTTGTTTGTCTGACTGGGAAATAACAGCCTATTTTAAAGGTGCCGTTTGGGACGCAGCCTGAGCGGCGACAACTAGATTAACAGCAGTACGGTCCAACTGAAGTAAAACGTTGTGAATGGTATCAACTCTCTCCACTACAGGGCATCAGGGCGCTGTGTTCATGACATGTGAATGGTCATGTGTAGCTCAGTTGATAAGAGCACTAACAACACCCAAGGTTGTGGGTTCAATTCCCGCAGGGATCACATACAGTGAGGGAAAAAAGTATTTGATCCCCTGCTGATTTTGTACGTTTGCCCACTGACAAAGACATGATCAGTCTATAATTGTAATGGTAGGTTTATTTGAACAGTGAGAGACAGAATAACAACAAAAAAATCCAGAAAAACGCATGTCAAAAATGTTATGAATTGATTTGCATTTTAATGAGGGAAATAAGTATTTGACCCCTCTGCAAAACATGACTTAATACTTGGTGGCAAAACCCTTGTTGGCAATCACAGAGGTCAGACGTTTCTTGTAGTTGGCCACCAGGTTAGCACACATCTCAGGAGGGATTTTGTTCCACTCCTCTTTACAGATCTTCTCCAAGTCATTAAGGTTTCGAGGCTGACGTTTGGCAACTCGAACCTTCAGCTCCCTCCACAGATTTTCTATGGGATTAAGGTCTGGAGACTGGCTAGGCCACTCCAGGACCTTAATGTGCTTCTTCTTGAGCCACTCCTTTGTTGCCTTGGCCGTGTGTTTTGGGTCATTGTCATGCTGGAATACCCATCCACGACCCATTTTCAATGCCCTGGCTGAGGGAAGGAGGTTCTCACCCAAGATTTGATGGTACATGGCCCCGTCCATCGTCCCTTTGATGCGGTGAAGTTGTCCTGTCCCCTTAGCAGAAAAACACCCCCAAAGCATAATGTTTCCACCTCCATGTTTGACGTTGGGGATGGTGTTCTTGGGGTCATAGGCAGCATTCCTCCTCCTCCAAACACGGCGAGTTGAGTTGATGCCAAAGAGCTTGATTTTGGTCTCATCTGACCACAACACTTTCATCCAGTTCTCCTCTGAATCATTCAGATGTTCATTGGCAAATTTCAGACGGCCCTGTATATGTGCTTTCTTGAGCAGGGGGACCTTGCGGGCGCTGCAGGATTTCAGTCCTTCACGGCGTAGTGTGTTACCAATTGATTTCTGGGTGACTATGGTCCCAGCTGCCTTGAGATCATTGACAAGATCCTCCTGTGTAGTTCTGGGCTGATTCCTCACCGTTCTCATGATCATTGCAACTCCACGAGGTGATTTCTTGCATGGAGCCCCAGGCCGAGGGAGATTGACAGTTATTTTGTGTTTCTTCCATTTGCGAATAATCGCACCAACTGTTGTCACCTTCTCATCAAGCTGCTTGGCGATGGTCTTGTAGCCCATTCCAGCCTTGTGTAGGTCTACAATCTTGTCCCTGACATCCTTGGAGAGCTCTTTGGTCTTGGCCATGGTGGAGAGTTTGGAATCTGATTGATTGATTGCTTCTTTGGACAGGTGTCTTTTATACAGGTAACAAGCTGAGATTAGGAGCACTCCCTTTAAGAGTGTGCTCCTAATCTCAGCTCATTACCTGTATAAAAGACACCTGGGAGCCAGAAATCTTTCTGATTGAGAGGGGGTCAAATACTTATTTCCCTCATTAAAATGCAAATCAATTTATAACATTTTTGACATGCGTTTTTCTGGATTTTGTTGTTGTTATTCTGTCTCTCACTGTTCAAATAAACCTACCATTAAAATCATAGACTGATCATTTCTTTGTCAGTGGGCAAACGTACAAAATCAGCAGGGGATCAAATACTTTTTTCCCTCACTGTACATGACTAAAGATTCATACACTTACTCACTGTACGTGGCTTTGGTTAAACTTAAAGCAAAGCTCTGTGGTTTAGGTCAGTCCCTATACAGCATACTGCAGTGATGCTTAGACAAAGCAGGCTTGTCTCCACACTACTGATCTGAGAAGATTGAAAGTGTAAACATTTAGCTGAGAGTCTTATTGGATCAAATGTCATGCTCATTAACAACAAAGGTCAAATCTACACTACCAGTCAAAAGTTTGGACACACCTACTCATTCAAGGGTTTTTCTTTATTTGTACTATTTTCTACATTGTAGAATAATAGTGAAGATATCAAAACTATGAAATAACACATATGGAATCATGTAGTAACCAAAAAAGTGTTAAACAAATCAAAATATATTTTATAGTTGAGATTCTTCAAAGTAGCCACCCTTTGCCTTGATGACAGCTTTGCGCACTCCTGGCATTCTCTCAACCAGCTTCATGAAGTAGTCACCTGGAATGCATTTCAATTAACAGGAGTGACTTGTTAAAAGTTAACACAACACAACACAACACAACTGGATTGGCTCAAACGCATTAAGGAGGAAAGAAATTCCACAAATTAACTTTTAACAAGGCACACCTGTTAATTGAAATGCATTCCAGGTGACTACCTCATGAACTATATAAATGACCACATCTGTTACCATAGCAGCAGTATGATGTTATACTAAATGTATAAGCAGTTGGTGGACAACTACTGACACTTTAAATGAAGGTATAGTCCTTAAAATGATAAACTCATTTATTAGTGTATGAATAGTTTATGAATATGTAATGAACAGTTAACATATTGGTTGATATTATGCCAGACACTGTGGGGTGGGGGGACTAATCCTCCATAGCCTTAGCCTATAGGAAAATAGTTTCAAGTGTCAACATCAGGATTCCAACAAGTCTTCCCCATGACTATCCAGATGATGTTGGTGTCACGATCCTTGATATACTTGATCATGGGAGGTGGTGTTATTAAAATACATAGCCAGTTTGACAGGTTTAAGCCAATGATATCAGTCAAGGAATCAAGAGACTCAATACTCAAAATGTCTGTAGCAGTCTGAACACCTGCTCTGTGTCCCAAATGGCACCCTATTCCCTATATAGTGCACTACTTTGGACCAGATCCCTATGGCTGCTGGTCAACAGTAGTGCACTATATAAGGGGATAGGGTGGCATGTGAGAAGTAAATAGTGTAACATCATCTAGGTGTGTTTGAAGTCATGAAAGGTGACTAACAGTTATTATGGTTGACTAAATTAATAGTAATTTCCTGTCATAGTTTTGACTCAACTTGTCTATGCATTCATCAAATACTTATAGACTGCAATCACACTGTTGATTAGTTGTGATAATTTAATAGTCATCCTTATAGTGTATTGACAAAAACATTATTCAACTGTGCTTCTCAACAGGGAAGGTGTGAATCATCAATCTAGATTCTAAATATATATTTATTTATTTTACCATTTTGTTACCTTTCACTACCTTCCAAGGACAAGGTTTGCTTTTAGATCAAAAAGTACTTTAGAGTAGGATCTTAAAGTTAAAGTCAAGAGAGAATGTTACTATTCGGATTCTTGCTGAGCTGGAGTAGCCCAACAGTTAACAGTGTTAATAATAACTTTTAAAAAGGTTAGGAATAATATGTTTTTTGAAAAGGTTAGGAATCATTTCACATCTGGTTTCCAGTAAGCAGTGAGAGGATCAGGAACAGGAACTTAATTGATTAAATTTGATGTTTTAGCGCGATATTCCAAATGCCTGTTTCGCAAGAATCTCGTTTTTGTGTTTTTCCATTTTTATGAGCGTTTGTCCGTTTGTTCTCATGTTGTCTTTTTGGTGTCGTCTCATTCGCTCCTTCTGTGCACCTTCCCATTTACACACATACACACACACACACACACACACACACACCAGGCCCCTCCCCCACACACCAAGCCCCTCCCCCACACACCAAGCCCCTCCCCCACACACCAAGCCCCTCCCCCTGCCACTCACAACAACAACAAAAATCACTTTTCAAATCATGTTAGCGTACACATATTTTGCAGATGTTAGCGGGTGTAGCGAAATGCTTATGTTCCTAGCTCCAACAGTTCTTCCTCTGACAAGAGGTTTTAACTCGCTATTGCATTTGAGGTTTAGCCAAACAGAATCGGTCACATGGACACCAAAACACAATGAGACATTATTTAACTGTAATAGCGGAGTAGTTCAACTTTCTAACACTACCCTTTTTATGTCAACTACTCTTTTTATGTCAGACACTACTAAAACAGAAGTATCAATGAACATTGAATCTAGAACATTAATGCTCAGTCTGTCGTGTGCGGCACCACGTACCGCTAGCAGGATTTTAGCCAAAGACTGTTATACTAGCTGTCTAGTCTATGTTTTATAAAATGTGCAATAAGCATAAAACACAATTATATAAGGAGCTGGCAACTCATTCTCATTCTGAGAAATAAGGTAGGCCACTTGATTTCAACATCAAACAGTTGGAGATGGACAGAAGGGTGGGTTCAGTACAATTCAACTGTTCTACCTTGTTAGCTAGCAAATAGATCCAAGTTGGCTAAACTTGAAATTTAAAAAATTGCTGGCTGCTCAATAGCACGTTGGCTTGTGCTTGAGAGATTGTTTATGAGACCTGTGTTCATTTTCTATAATGCCTGCTACAATAAGTTAGTCATTATTAGTGAATGGGCATTATGCATGCATGGTTCTGGTTATATTTGTATCAAAAATTGCATTTTCATAGACATATTTCTAAGCCAGATCAGTGATTATTGCAAAAAAGCAGGTAAAACTATTTTAAACTTATGGTTGTGGAAGGCTTATATTTAGCCTAGGTATAATTTCACAAGCCCTGAACTAATTAGATTATTACTGACTGTTTGAAATTTAGTGTATTTGACCTTTAATTGTACAACAAAGTTTATTTCGAGATGTTTTATTTATTGAGATACTGTTTATATTGAGAATCGCCCATAGGTTTAGGCCATATCACCCAGCCCTACGTACCTCAAACACACACCAGTAGTACACACACCTCAAACACACATCAGTAGTACACACACACACTCCCAAACACACACCAGTAGTACACACACACACACACACACTCCCAAACACACACACCAGTAGTACACACACTCCAAACACACACCAGTAGTACACACACACACACACACTCCCAAACACACACACCAGTAGTACACACACTCCAAACACACACCAGTAGTACACACACCTCAAACACACATCAGTAGTACACACACACACACTCCCAAACACACACCAGTAGTACACACACTCCAAACACACACCAGTAGTACACACACACACACACACACACACACACACATCAGTAGTACACACACACACTCCCAAACACACATCAGTAGTACACACACACACTCCCAAACACACACACTCCCAAACACACATCAGTAGTACACACACCTCAAACACACATCAGTAGTACACACACACACTCCCAAACACACACCAGTAGTACACACACACACACACACTCCCAAACACACACACCAGTAGTACACACACTCCAAACACACACCAGTAGTACACACACACACACACCAGTAGTACACACACACACACACTCCCAAACACACACACCAGTAGTACACACACTCCAAACACACACCAGTAGTACACACACACACACACTCCCATACACACACACCAGTAGTACACACACTCCAACCACACACCAGTAGTACACACACACCTCAAACCGCCCGAGCTGCCAGGCATGTTTAAACAGAGTCAGCAGCAGTCTCTCTTTCTCCTCTCGTGCCCTCACCTTCCCTTCCTTCCTTCCCTCCCTCCCTCGCTCCAGGCTCATCATGGAGCTCTGTATTCAGCCCTGTGACATGCATGAGTAACCCGCTAAACTAGCACTAGAAGTCCCATGCTCTGCTCTGAGAAGAGAAACCACCCTAACCGTTATACCCTCAGAATAGAGTATGTGGCCGTAAATAAAAGGGTTGGGGAAAAACAAACTGGTGTTATTCATATACAATACACCCACATCCTGGCGTTTTGTTTTAAATTAGGCAAATCCTTCTGTTAAAAACAACTTAGCGGATGATATATATTTTAGAACACAACAGGCATATCAATAGAAGCCTGGGATACTTCCCTGGTTATGAAGATCATGTTTACAACCACAGTGAGTTGAACGTAATGTGAGACACTATGGCTGCGTCCCAAATTACACCCTATTGCCTTTGGGCCCTGGTCAAAAGTAGCACACAAAACATAGGGAATAGGATGCCATTTTGGATGCAAACCCATTTTATCTTCAGGGGTTGCTGGGAGGTTAAATCACTCCAGTCAACATCCTTTAATTGACTTTATACTAGCACCGCTGGTAGTCTGGCACCGCTGGTAGTCTAGCACCGCTGGTAGTCTGGCACCGCTGGTAGTCTGGCACCGCTGGTAGTCTGGCACCGCTGGTAGTCTGTAAGCTCCAACTACCGAAGGAGGCCAAGTATGACTGGTAGGGGAAAACAATCCAATGAGGGAAACAGAGACATGCAGGAAGGATGGAGTGACCCATTTCCCTTCCTTAGTCCTGATGGTAGATTTCACTAATGGATACCAGGAGGAGGAATCTGACCAGTGTTACTGTTACATGTTACTGTTGGTGAAATGGGAGCTAGCCAACGGCATCTTTCTGCATTACAACTTTACAATGAGAGGGATGTTAGAGTGAGTGAGTCAAATAAAAATGTTATTGAATACAACACGTGTAGACCTTACCATTAATTGCTTACTTACAAGCCCTTAACCAACAATGCAGTTAAGAAAATGAGAGTTAAAAATGTAATGTGTGTGTGTGAACCCACCTTCGAGGAGTTGGAGACCGGCAGAAGAGGAGAGCTAGTATTTCTCTGTGGTGATAACAGTCACCCCATCCTTTCTCATGGTGCCATTAGTCTTCTGTTGCTGAGCCATATTGTCCTCAGACACTAATATTATGATTCCCTCAGACGCTTTATACTCCAGGAACACAGTTAACTGATGACTATAAAAGGGTAAAGTATACTCATGGGCTGTGGCCCAAATAGCACCATATTCCTTATACAGTGCAGGACAATTCCACAGTAACGGACTTCAAATGTACAGTGCATTTGGAAGTACACACAATACCGCATAATCACAAAGCAAATACAGGTTTTTAGAATATTTTCCTTTTTTTTCCTTCTTTTTTTAAACAACAGAAATATCACATTTACATAAGTATTCAGACCCTTTACTCAGTACTTTGTTGAAGCACCTTTGGCAGAGATTACAGCCTCGAGTCTTCTTGGGTATGACGCTACAAGCTTGGCACACCTGTATTTGGGGAGTTTCTCCCATTCTTCTCTGAAGATCCTCTCAAGCTCTGTCAGGTTGGATGGAGAATGTCGCTGCACAGCTATTTTCAGGTCTCTCCAGAGATGTTCGATCAGTTTCAAGTCCGGGCTCTGGCTGGGCCACTCAAGGACATTCAGAGACTTCTCCCAAAGCCACTCCTGCGTTGTATTGGCTGTGTGCTTAGGGTCGTTGTCCTGCTGGAAGGTGAACTTGATGAACATTCTGGAGCAGGGTTTCATCAAGGATCTCTCTGTACTTTGCTCCTTTCAACTTTCACTTGATCCTGACTAGTCTCCCAGTGCCTGCTGCTGAAAAACATCCCCACAGCATGATGCTGCCACCACCATGCCTCACCGTAGAGATGGTGCCAGGTTTCCTCCAAACGTGACGCTTGGCATTCAGGCCAGACTTCAATCTTGGTTTCATCAGACCAGAGAATCTTGTTTCTCATGGTTAGCTTCCTTTAGGTGCCTTTTGGCAAATTCCAAGTGGGCTGTCATGTGCCTTTTACTGAGGAGTGGCTTCCGTCTGGCCACGCTACCATAAAGGCCTGATTGCTGGAGCGCTGCAGAGATGGTTGTCCTTCTGGAAGGTTGTTCCATCTCCACAGAGGAACTCTGGAAATCATTCAGAGTGACCATCGGGTTCTTGGTCACCTCCCTGACCAAGACCCTTCTCCCCCTATTGCTCAGTTTGGCCGGGCGGCCAGCTCTAGGAAGAGTCTTGGTGGTTCTAACCTTCTTCCATTTAAGAATGATGGAGGCCACTGTGTTCTTGGGGACCTTCAATGCTGCACACATTTTTTGGTACCCTTCCCCAGATCTGTACCTCGACACAATCCTGTCTCTGAGCTCCACGGACAATTCCTTCGACCTCATGGCTTGGTTTTTGCTCTGACATGCACTGTCAACTGTGGGACCTTACATAGACAGTTGTGTGCCTTTCCAAATCATGTCCAATCAATTGAATTTACCACAGATGGACTCCAATCAAGTTGTAGAAACATCTCAAGGATGATCAAACGAAACAGGATGCACCTGAGCTCAATTTAGAGTCTCATAGCAAAGGGTCTGAATACTGTTTTTGCTTTGTCATGATGGGGTATTGTGTGTAGATTGATGAGGGAAACAAATAATTTAATACATTTTAGAATAAGGCTGTAACGTAACAAAATGTGGAAAAGGGAAGAGGTCTGAATACTTTCTGAATGAACTGTATGCCAAACAAAAACCATTGATTTCAAAGCTAAACTATACAACAAATGGACTACTTTACAAAAACACATTACTGGAAGAACAGTGCAAATGTAAAGTTTGGTAACAGAATTTCTGTAAAATCTCCCTCAGTTTTTTGTTCCCACATTTTCCAAAAACTTTAATATCTGCTCTGAATTAAGATTCAATGATGTCTGCAGAAAGAATGGGGTGTCAGCTATGACATTACACATTGAAAAAATCTCTTTTGGTTATTGATCTACAGTAAGGGAAGTGGATTTTACACCCGGTAACGGAATTTCATCATGGGGTTACTGATCTGTACAATAATTAAATACATAATTATGGATATGAAGGTCATTCTCTTACATTTTTTTACATTTTAGTCATTTAGCAGACGCTCTTATCCAGAGTTAGTGAGTGCATAAATTTATTTATTTTTCATACTGGCCCCCCGCGGGAATCGAACCCACAACCCTGGCGTTGCAAACGCCATGCTCTACCAACATCCCTGCCGGCCATTCCCTCCCCTACCCTGGACCAATTATGCGCCGCCCCATGGGTCTCCCGGTCACGGCCGGCTACGACAGAGCCTGGATTCGAACCAGGATCTCTAGTGGCACAGCTAGCACTGCGATGCAGTGCCTTAGACCACTGCGCCACTCGGGAGACACTGCGCCACTTTAGGATACATCATGGTGATGATGTATCCTAAATAGGTACACAAATGTATAAATATGCAATATCCTCCTTTGCATATTTGGGTATTATTCTACACACTGGCTATTATTTTAATGAGCTCTGCCCACAAACAAGACCAAATTTGGTTGGTCCACATAGGACCAAATCTGAACCAAATCATAGAAGTCTATGTTTCACAAGTTTTGACCTTAAAGTACAACACACTAGAGCTCAGCAGAGTACAGTACAGTATTTATTTTCTGTAATACCAATTACCCCACTGAAGACATTCTTTTTTTTAAAGTATACTCTGTCATAAGACTTTATATGGGCAACATGTGACATATAGTTAAATGCACTAAAGAGGAACAGCTTTTCCTTGTGACATATAGTTAAATGCACTAAAGAGGAACAGCTTTTCCTTGTGACATATAGTTAAATGCACTAAAGAGGAACAGCTTTTCCTTGTGACATATAGTTAAATGCACTAAAGAGGAACAGCTTTTCCTTGTGACATATAGTTAAATGCACTAAAGAGGAACAGCTTTTACTTGTGACATATAGTTAAATGCACTAAAGAGGAACAGCTTTTACTTGTGACATATAGTTAAATGCACTAAAGAGGAACAGCTTTTCCTTGTGACATATAGTTAAATGCACTAAAGAGGAACAGCTTTTACTTGTGACATATAGTTAAATGCACTAAAGAGGAACAGCTTTTCCTTGTGACATATAGTTAAATGCACTAAAGAGGAACAGCTTTTCCTTGTGACATATAGTTAAATGCACTAAAGAGGAACAGCTTTTCCTTGTGACATATAGTTAAAATGCACTAAAGAGGAACAGCTTTTACTTGTGACATATAGTTAAATGCACTAAAGAGGAACAGCTTTTACTTGTGACATATAGTTAAATGCACTAAAGAGGAACAGCTTTTCCTTGTGACATATAGTTAAATGCACTAAAGAGGAACAGCTTTTCCTTGTGACATATAGTTAAATGCACTAAAGAGGAACAGCTTTTCCTTGTGACATATAGTTAAATGCACTAAAGAGGAACAGCTTTTCCTTGTGACATATAGTTAAATGCACTAAAAGAGGAACAATGGGTACATATCGAAGATGCACATGCTCATCCCCAGAATCTTTTCAGGTGTCTATTTTCAAAAGATAAAGCTAAAAAGAACATTAACAACTTCATAGTTAAGAACACTATAACTGTACAGTAGTACAGCAAATCACAGTAGAGTTCAGTACAGTACATTATGGTGTACTCAACTCTGGTGTGCTCTACTGTGTACTGTACTCTATTGTACAGTACTATACTTTACTGTCCTGTACTCTCCAAACTTGTGAACCCAACTGTGGTTTGTGACTACTATGACCTCCCATTGTAGCCAATTCAATTGCAGAAATTCAGTTACTGATTTTTCTGAAATTTCATTACCGATTTTTCTGAAATTCCATTACCAATTTGGTAACGGAATTTCGAGTTTTAATCACTTAATAATTCCTAAACAAAATTGATATCAGTAAAAACTAACTCATTGATAGGTCTACCTTTACTTGTTACTTTTTTTGAACTTGTATTATCCTCCCCCCTCATGAGGGAGAGAAATTAGAAAATATCTTAAATATATGTGGGTCTTTGGTAACGGAATTTCAAGGCACAAGCCAATGTTTCTTAAACTTACAGAAAGCAGAAACATTTATCCAAAACTAAATATTAGTGTTTATATTAGTTGGCAAGGGTCTTTACTTCAACATTATTGTGTATGTATTTCTACTATCTTTTAAGACTTTTTCTGAGAGATGTTTTCTAAGACCCATTTTCCATCTGTTTGACCCAGAACTCAAAGCCTAATTTTTAAGAATGGAAAATGGTTGAAAAATGTATACATGGAAATTACGTCAAATAGGAGGGGGGGGGGGGGCACTAGAACAGTCTGCAGCACCCGTCCTCACCCTACTAGACTCTGAAGTCAAATGTCTACTGTTTGCAGATGATCTGGTGCTTCTGCCCCCAACCAAGGAGGGCCTACAGCAGCACCTAGATCTTCTGCACAGATTCTGTCCGACTTAGGCTCTGACCGTTAATCTCAGGAAGACAAAAATGGTGTTCCAAAAAAAGTCCAGATGCCAGGACCATAAATACAAATTCCACCTAGACACTGTTCCCTAGAGTACACAAAAACTATACCTACCTCAGCCTAAACATCAGCACCACAGGTAACTTCTACAAAGCTGTGAACGATCTGAGAGACAAGGCAAGAAGGGCCTTCTACGCCTTCAAAAGGAACATAACATTTGACATCCCAATTAGGATTTGGCTTAAAATACTTTAAATCAGTTATATAACCCATTGCCCTTTATGGTTGTGAGGTCTGGGGTCCACTCACCAACCAAATTGAGACTCTGCATGCAGAATTCTGCAAAAACATCCCCTGTGTACAACGTAAAACACCAAATAATGCATGCAGAGCAGAATTAGAATGATTCACGCTAATTATCAAAATCCAGAAAATAGCAATTAAATTCTACCCCCACCTAAAAATAAGTGATTCTCAAACCTTCCATAACAAAGCCCTCACCTACAGAGAGATTAACCTGTAGAAGAGTCCCCTCTGTTTTCTGGTACAGGGCCCCAGGACAGCAACACAATTAGACCCAACCAAATCATGAGAAAACTAAAAAGATAATTACTTGACACATTGGAAAGAATCAACAAAAAAACAGAGCAAACTAGAATGCTATTTGGCCCTAAACAGAGAGTACACAGTAGCAGAATACCTGACCACTGTGACTGACCCAAAATTAAGGAAAGCTTTGACTCAGTGAGCATGGCATTGCTATCGAGAGAGGCCACCGTCGGCAGACCTGGCTCTCAAGAGAAGACGGGCTACGTGCCCACTGCCTACAAAATGAGGTGGAAACCGAGCTGCACTTCCTAACCTCCTGCCAACTGTATGACCATATTAGAGACACATATTTACCTCAGATTACACAGATCCACAAAGAATTTCAAAACAAATCCAATCATGATAAACTCCCATATCTATTGGGTGGAATACCACAGTGTGCCACCACAGCAGCATGATTTGTGACCTGTTGCCACAAGAAAAGGGCAACCAGTGGAGCACAAACAACATTGTAAATACAACCTATATTTATCGGTTTATTTATTTTCCCTTTTGTACTTCAACTATTTGTACATCATTACAACATTGCCAATGATATAACATTTGAAATGTCTATATTTTGAAAAACTTTTTCGAGTGTAATATTTACTGTTCATTGTTGATTGTTTATTTCCCTTTTATTTGTCTATTTCACTTGCTTTGGCAATGTTAACATATGTTTCCCATGCCAATAAAGCCCTTTGAATCGAATGCAAGAGTCTGTGTCAGGCAGCTTAGCAAGCTACAGTACCAGCACCCAGAACTATGTTTTTCTGGTTATCACTGCAGAATGGACTGCAACAGCAGCAGTGAAAGAGAGATAGAGATGGAGCCCTGAGGCTATCGTCTTTGGTGTGGAGGAGGAGGGGGGAGGAATCAGTGAATCAGTCAGGTTTTATACACAAAACCAAACAGCAAGTGGAACTCTGAACTGAAGATCCCCAGGAGGATATTAGAGAGAGCCAGGCTTAGGAGAGCTCAAGATACTATTGAGTGAATAATAAAAACATAAGGCAGGATGCTCCCTCACACAGATCGTCACCAAACTAGGTAGGATGACTTGGGCATGGGCAGAAACAAATAGGTTCTCAAGAGAAACAGCACAAACAGCTGCTCGGAGGAAAAAAGGTCTGTCCCGCGTAGAGTTGGAAGGCCCTGGAAAGACCTACTTAACATTTGACCAGTTTGACTGACAGTGATTTTTAATTTTGTTTCCTGCTCAGGCAGTGGATAAATCCTTCCTGTCCAGATAGAGATAGCACCTGCACCATCTACTTTACTGTGTCTACTGTCTCTACTATATCTGTCTCTACTATATCTGTCTCTACTGTGTCTGCCTCTACTGTCTCTCCCTAGTCTCTGTCTCTACTGTCTTTACTATATCTGTCTACCATCTCTGTCTCTACTGTCTTTACTATATCTGTCTCTACTATCTCTGTCTCTACTATATATGTCTCTACTATATCTGTCTCTACTATATCTGTCTACTGTCTTTATTATGTCTCTACTATCTCTGTCTACATATGTCTCTACCATCTCTGTCTCTACTATATCTGTCTCTACTGTCTTTACTATCTCTGTCTCTACTGTCTTTACTATCTCTGTCTCTACTATCTCTGTCTCTACTATCTCTGTCTCTACTATCTCTACTGTCTTTACTATATCTGTCTCTACTGTCTCTCCTGTGTCTGTCTACTGTCTCTCTCTAGTCTATCTCTGTTTCTCTGTCTCTACTGTCTCTCCTGTGTCTCTGTCTCTCCCTAGTCTCTGTCTCTATCTCTGTGTCTCTACTGTGTCTCTGTCTATACTGTGTCTCTAGTCTTACCAGAGAACATCAGTTTGGAGCAGGGTGGCTGCTCTGTATCCTCAATCAACTGGACAAATAAGCACAAAAACAGGCAATTGTTTTTCTTCCGTTTTCTTTCAACAGCTGGAGAAGGAACCATGGCATGATAGAAATTAAATGGAAGGAAAGCCACAGGGAGAAAATTGTTGGCATTCCTGAATACTGAAGCAAACAGGAAGAAAGGTCCCCAACAAGCAAACATAGGCCTGCTGCAACCTGGTCTCAGAGCATTTTGTATTTTTCTGTATGTAAATCCGAGGACATTCCTTTTAGTATATGTTATGTCAAGTATGGAATGCATTAATTTGTGGCTGTCCATCACCCATTTCTTATGATATGTTACGAATTACAATTCGTATTCCATACTGAACCAAAATATAAACGCAACATGTAAAGTGTTTCATGAGCTGAAATAAAAGATCCCAGAAATGTTCCATACGCGAAAAAACGTATTTCTCTCAAACGCTGTGCACAAATTTGTTTACATCCTTGTTAGTGAGCATTTCTCCTTTGCCAAGATAATCCATCCACCTGACAGGTGTGGCATATCAAGAAGGTGATTAAACAGGATGATCATTACACAGGTGCACCTTGTGCTGGGGACAATAAAAGGCCACTCTAAAATGTGCAGTTTTGTCACACAACAAACACAATGCCACAGATGTCTCAAGTTGAGGGAGCGTGCAATTGGCATGCTGACTGCAGGAATGTCCACCAGAGCTGTTGCCAGATAATTTAATGTTCATTTTATTTATTTATTAGTTTTTTTACCTTTATTTAACTAGGCAAGTCAGTTAAGAACAAATTCTTATTTACAATGACGGCCTACACCGGCCAAACCCGGACGACGCTGGGCCAATTGTGCGCTGCCCTATGGGACTCCCAATCACGGCCGGTTGTGATACAGCCTGGAATCAAACCAGGGGGTATGTAGTGACGCCTCAAGCACTGAGATGCAGTGCCTTAGACCGCTGCGCCACTCGGGAGCCATTTCTCTACCATAAGCCGCTTCCAACGTCGTTTTAGCGAATTTGGCAGTATGTCCAACCGGCCTCACAACCGCAGACCACGTGTAACCACGCCAGCCCAGGACCTCCACATTCGGCTTCTAATTTCAGTTTCCCGGATTTACATTTACTATGTTAGGTCTAGGTTATGAGACCAGGCTGGGCCTAAACACACACACGCCTCTTCTACCACATTTCCTAGTTCTATAGTAGTTGTATCCTTCTATATCTATCTATTTCTAACCTTCTATACGATTTCTATACAGTCTCCCCTCCAATAGCCTACATGTCTCTCCGTGCAGAGTCATTTCATTCCAGAGCAGTATTATAGCATGGTTATAATAGAATACCAGATTCCATTCCAGAGGAGAGGAAGCCTAAAATAATATGTCCAAAATAAAGGAGTGTGTGACCCCTTCCAAAATGGAACAGTGATGATGTTCTAGGGAAGACATTTCGTAATGCGCAATTTAATCGCAAGTTTTGCATGCTGGCTGCTGTTATTACGTTGATTTACAAGAAAACACCATGCTACTTCCAGATGACATTTGACACGACCATACTATGCCACAGGCAGGCAGAGTAACAACATCCTACAGTAAACTTGGTGCCAGTCTTTTTTATGGAAACAACGACTATAGCCAACTGTAATGAGAACAAATACTGCACTAGCTGGTGTATGTAAATGCATTGGAACGAAACAGAGGTGAGGGTCATATAAAAAGCAATACGTCGATGAGCCAGAGGCATTAAATAACGATGAAGAGAGGGTCAAATGAGTGGTCACAAAATGTAGAATAAACATCACCCATTATAGTGAGAAAGATCGATACATTGTTGCCACAAAATGCATCTCTGTCTCAAGTCTCACGTTCATAATATAGCCTATAAAAGGATAGCGGCAACATTCTGACAGCATCGTTACATTGTAGCCACAAGAGTTCTTAGGGTCCGGGTTGTTTTGAACAACCAACCGTTGACCAAGCTTTAATCAGTTTTAAATACTGTTTGAAAACATATATTGTAACCATGGAACAAGTGCATACATTTTATAACATTAATGTAGCCTAAAATAGTTTAGAAATGTTGGAATAGCAGGGCAGAATAACTTCGTCCATGCGCGCAGATGAGGTGGATCAGTTAAATTAGTGGCAAGGGAAATGACAAAGAACGAAGGGAGAGATTTAAAATGCAGCCTTTGAAATAAAACGTACCTTTCATGAGAAAAACTAATCCTAACTCCTTTAAAACAATTTGTTTAATTCGATCAAGTTGTATCCAAACGCTGTAGTATATCCAATTTTTCGTCAGCAAATGCAGGCTAAAGTTTTAAATATAGACGGGGAAGATTTGCTTGTGTCGAGCGCCACATTTATATGCGTTTGGATCAGTAACAAGTAGCCTAGGAATACATGTGCAATTGGAGGAAGGGCGGATGGCAGGGGGTTAGTATAGATTTTACATCAGTATTTGTTTTAATACCAAATGTTCTTCCTTGAAAATATCCTTAAATGTATGTTAATTTTAACAATCCAAACATTATTCTACAGATATTCCGTTGCTCTTTTGATATGTAAAAAAAAAAACGAAATAGAACGTACTGATACCCCCTCAACGACAACTAGTTGGTATCGCCAACGGCTGCCTGTCATTCCATTCCTCCGGTCCCATTCCCGACTGTAGCAGTGCAGCAGTATTTTGGAAGCCTTGTGGCAGTGAAGAGGGAAATAGTAGCGGCGCCTAGAATACCCATTCTTACGAAGCGGGGTTCAGCCTAGGGACATTTACGCCCTATAGGTTTAGAGTTTCATACAGTAAACGCGTCTGCTTGGTTTTAGATGTATAAATCATAGGCTTTGGATAGGGAGAAGAAAACAGACTACTTTTTCCAACAAGGAAATCACAGAATGTTCTCAGAATGTAGACTTTCTACCACAGTAGGCCTACCACTTGGGATAGTAGTAGGCTATTGGTCACGCATTGCAGAAGCGGATCGGTTTTAGAGAGAAGGTGTCTTTATTTTCCCATTGTGGAGAAGTGATGTGGTGTGGCCCTACAGCTCCTGTTACATTGGGCTCTGGAGGACCATAAGACTTTGTCCTGCTAGTCCAGAGCCTCTTCCCTTACAGCAGGTCAATAAATACTATGGAACAGAGACAGCATGCCTCTTAAATGAAACCCTGTTCCCTATATAGTCCACTACTTTGGACTAGAGTCCTATGGGCCCTAGTTTAAAGTAGTGCACCAAATAGGGAATATTGGGTGCCATTTGGGACACAAACAGAGTTTAGGAAAGTATGGTGGGGACTCTTAAGGTGAAACAAGGACATAGTTTGAAAAGAATGTAACGACATCCTGCTAGTGCACATAAACTACACAGTATGCTGTAAATGTGACAGTATTCGTATGTGTCCAAGACTAGATTTAGTCTCAATCAAGCAGACTTCCTCCCCAAGCTATGTGCAAAGCCTGGGGACAAGGTTGGGACTGAGTTTGATGAAAAGGAACCCTCAAGGAATATGTAAACGCTTCCACAGAATAGAGTTAGTAATTCTATGAATCATCTCACAGCCCTGGCTGCAACAACTACCTAAGAGAGAGAACGAATGCATCCCAAATGGCACCCTATTCCCTACATAGTGCACCTATGGGCCCTGGTCAAAAGTAGTGCACTATATAGGGAATAGGGTGCCATTTGGGATGTAGATATTCGCTTTCTTGTCGTTTCTTGTATGATGCCATCCTGTCAGTAGTTATGGGATTAAGCAGTTGCAACGTGGTCAACGAGGAGTGGTTGTATCACAAATGGCTCCTTATTTCCTATATAGTGCACTAATTTCGACCAGGGCCCAGAGGGCAGTAAGTAGTGCACTATATAGGGAATAGGGTGCCATTTGAGACCCACTGTGATCTCTTTGTTGCTCTGTAGACCTGTAATTAGGGCTAGGAATTGAGTTCCAGACCAACCATATAAATATAATTACTAGAACAGGCAAAGCCCCTCAGACTACCATGAATTTATACATGATTGGGAGTGCTCGTTCTAGTAATTCAATTTCCACTGACCCAATCAAATGCAGACTGCCTGCCTGTCAGTTTAGAGAAATGGAGTAGCCAACATTAAAGGGGCACAGACTGAAGTATGCCTTCTCAGGCCTCACTAAGCCCCCTTGGCCCTGCTCAGGTCCTAATGCTTTGATGTGACTGTAGAAAAGCTGAGACCTGGGAACTACAAAGCCACCGAGACCATCCACCCCAGGGCCCATAGACCACAAATCTCCATTCCCTGTCCTGTCTGTCTGTCTCCACCGCAGAGCTACTCAGGTTACATGGCCCACTCTGTTATGTAGAGGGAGGAATCGTAACAGTCAGGAACACAAGCTAATTCATTAGGACAGGATCCAGTGACAAGCTGAGAGAGAAAACCTGTAAGTATTTTCCTCGTCAATACAGTTGTTTTCAACCATATTCAACAGACTTTTACAACAGGCTTACTGTCCTGCAATGCGCACACACACACACACACACACACACACACACACACACACACACACACACACACACACACACACACACACACACACACACACACACACACACACACACACACACACACACATTTTGTATGTATTATGGATCCCCATTAACTGTGGTCCTCTGTAGCTCAGCTGGTAGAGCACGGCGCTTGTAACGCCAAGGTAGTGGGTTCGATCCCCGGGACCACCCATACACAAAAAAAATGTATGCACGCATGACTGTAAGTCGCTTTGGATAAAAGCGTCTGCTAAATGGCATATTATTTTTTATTTAACTGCCAAGGCAGCAGCTACACTTCCTGGCGTCCAACACATTAAGGCAGTTACATCACACAAACAACAACAACAACAAAAATACATTATATAACATTATTACACCACTAAATATCTACAATACAAAATGTATGATACCACCATACAACAATATTACAATGTACTGTGTGTAGAGTGCATGTGCTAGCGTGTGTGTGCGTATGCGTGTCTGTGTGTGTGTGTGACTCTTCACAGTTCACAGTTCACATAAGCTGTAGTTTTATCTGTTTTTTAAATCCGATTTTACTGCTTGCATGGAGTTACTTGATGTGGAATAGAATTCCATGTAGTCATGGCTCTGTATAGCACTGTATGTTTCCCGGAGTGTGTTCTGGACTTGGGGACTGTGAAGAGACCCCTGGTATCATGTCTTGTGGGGTATGCATGGGTGTCTGAGCTGTGTGCTAGTCGTTTGAACAGACAGCTTGGTGCTTTCAACATGTCAATACCTCTCACAAAAGACAAGTACTGATGCAGTCAATCTCTCCTCTGCTTTGAGCCAGGAGAAATTGACATGCATGTTATTGATGTTGGCTCTCTGTGTACATTTAAGGGCCAGCCGTGCTGCTCTGTTCTGGGCCAACTGTAATTTACCTATATCCCTCTTTGTGGCACGCAACCATATAGCTAGACAGTAGTCCAGGTGCAACAAAACTAGGGCCTGTAGGACTTGTTTTGTTGATAGCAATGTCAAGAAAGCAGAGCAGCTCTTTATTATGGACAGACCTCTCCCCCATCTTTAGCTACTGTTGTATCAATATGTTTTGACCATGACAGTTTACAATCCAGGGTTACACCAAGGAGTTTTTCTATTTCCACATTATTCATTATAAGATTTAGTTGAGGTTTAGGGTTTAGTGAATGGTCTGTCCCAAATACAATGTTTTTAGTTTTTGAAATATTTAGTACTATCTTATTACTTGCCACCCATTCTAAAACTGACAGCAGCTCTTTGTTAAGTGTTGCAGTGATTTCACTTCCTGTGCTAGCTGACGTGTAAAATGTTGAGTCATCAGCATACATAGACACACAGGCTTTACTCAGAGCCAGTGGCAGGTCATTAGTAAAGATTGAAAACAGTAAGGGGCCTAGACAGCTTCCCTGGGGAATGCCTGACTCTACCTAGATTATGTTGGAGAGGCTTCCATTAAAGTACACTCTCTGTGTTCTGTTAATAATAATAATAATAATAATAATATGCCATTTAGCAGACGCTTTTATCCAAAGCAACTTACAGTCATGCGTGCATACATTTTTGATTTTTTGTGTATGGGTGGTCCCGGGGATCGAACCCACTACCTTGGTGTTACAAGCGCCGTGCTCTACCAGCTGAGCTACAGAGGTAACTCTCGAGCCACGATATAGTAGGGGATGTAAAGCCATAACACACGTTTTTCCAGCAGCAGATTATGATCGATAATGTCAAAAGCTGCACTGAAGTCTAACAAAACAACTCCCACAAGCTTCTTATTATCAATTTCTTTCAGCCAATCATCAGTCATTTGTGTAAGTGCCGTACATGTTGAATGCCCTTCCCTATAAGCATGCTGAAAGTCAGTTGATCATTTGTTTACTGTGAAATAGCATTGTATCTGAGAAGTTTTTTTATCCAAAAGTTTACTAAGGGTTGGTAGCAGGCTGATTGGTCGACTGTTTGAGCCAGTAAAGGGTGCTTTGCTATTCTTGGGTAGTGGAATGACTTTCGCTTCCCTTTAGGCCTGAGGGCTTAGATTGAAGAGAAGGCAAATGGGAGTGGCAATATAGCCTTCTACCATCCTCATCCTCATGCGTTCATCTACCTGTACATCACTTATCTCCTTATATCTCCTGAGTGTTAAACACATTACATCCCAGAGCCTCCCACTAATGTGCTACAGACACCACACATCTCCCCTTCCCCTCTCTACACCCCACCCCTCCTGTCCGCCTCTCCTAGCCACCTGCCGTGTCTGAAAAAAACACAATCTTGATTTGATTAGTTGTTCCAAGCCAGGCTGAGTCTGTGGAGGGAGAGGTGGTGGGTTTTTTGTTGTGGCGGAATCACACTAATTGAAATTACTCCCCCCTGCGTCTCGCTCCTGTCCCTCCCCTCTGCCTCCTCCTTTCACATTCTCTCTCCTGTCCCTCCCCTCCCTCAATCCTCCCCCTGCCTCCTCTCTCACCCTTCCTTCCCCTTAACTCCTCCCTATCTTTCCCTGTCCCGGGGGAGGTTGAGAAGACCAGAGGTTCTGTCATTATGGAAAGCCCTTGCACAGAGCTCGGCCTTTAGCCTTAATGAGCAACATGCTGCGTATTCACACCTCAGAGCAACAGTACATCCGCTTCATATTGAAATGTGGCCGTCACCTATTCTGAGACATCAGTACACATGTATAATTTAGTATTTTGGAATTGTTGGGGCATAGGTGTGTGTGTGTGTGTCTGAGAGAGAGAGTGAGAGAGCGAGAGAGAGAGAGAGAGAGAGAGAGAGAGAGAGAGAGAGAGAGAGAGCTGGTTGGGTGATTTGAACTGAATAATGTTTTTATATTCTTTACACTTGTTGTGACATGTTGGTTATCTGTCTTTGATGATTGTTGTCCATCACTCACAACATATTCTAAATCCTCAGCACCACAGTTACTTTCTCTCCATCATCACTTAATCAGTCTTTCCTTCAGAAGAACAACATTGTCACCAAGCTGCCTGCTTCAAGTCATTCCTCTTCATGTAACACTGTATCCTTGCCTTGAGTGGAATGCTTTAGAGAATGCTTATTTCCTACTCTGACAACAACAGGCATCTGTTTTTCCAAACCCTGGGAGCTGGCTTTGAAATCGGAGAAGGAAAGCAGTATAAAAATGAGGGCCGAGCAGATGTTCTCTAATTGCTGCTCTTTAGCGCTGGATCTTATGTAAGAAGGATGCATACAACTCCTGGCTTCTGTGGACCAATCCAGGGTCAGGAAAAGGGAAAGGGAAATGAAGCCACAGGTCAAACATAAGGGCGTCCCAAATGGCACCCTCTTCCTTGGCACCTAATACTGTGTATAGGGAATAGGGGGCCATTTGAGACGCAGCCATTACCACCAAAACTTTAACAGCCTTGTTTATCTAGGTCTTTTAGAAGTCTGAGCTCCAGAACTTTAACAGTCTTTTGATCTAGGTATTTTAGGAGTCTCTGAGCTCTACAACTTTAACAGCCTTTTTTTATCTAGGTCTTTTAGAAGTCTCTGAGCTCCAGAACTTTACCAGCCTCATGTATCTAGATATTTTAGAAGACTCTGAGCTCCAGAACATTAACAGCCATGTTTATCTAGATCTTTTAGAAGTCTCTGAGCTCCAGAACTTTAACAGCCATGTTTATCTAGATCTCTTAGAAGTCTCTGAGCTCCAGAACTTTAACAGCCTTGTTTATCTAGATCTTTTAGAAGTCTCTGAGCTATAGGACAAGCCCAATAATGCTTTCCCTTGTTTTGGTTTGGGTTTGCTAATAGATTTTAAAACAACATTTTAGTCTCTGTGTGTTCCGCAATCTCTCCTAACATTTTTCTCATGAGGTGCCCTTGTACTGGGTCCCATGTGGCTCAGTTGGTAGAGCATGGTGCTTGCAATGCCATGGTTTAGGGTTTGATTCCCATGGGGGACCAGTATGGAGAAAATAATAAGTATGTACTCACTACTGTAAGTTGCTCTGGATAAGAGTGTCTGCTAAATGACTAAAATGTAAATGTACTCAAGCCTGGGTCCCAAACTGAATTGTTTCACTATACAATATTGTGATGGGAAACAGAACAATTCAGTTATTGTGGGGGGGAGTGAGATTAGGATAGAGGAGGAGTAAATTAAAGGGGGAGAAGGGGGAGACAGCGAGCTAAGGAGGGGAGGTTAGAGGGGGAGGATAAACAGTGTCCAGGGGTCAGGAAGGGTCATTGATCTGATTGGCCAGCTCTCCGCTAACTACTCTGTTGTTATTGGGTTACCTAGCTACATGATTATGACATAATAATGAATGTACTAAAACGATACACGTTTGTCTAACTGACTGGTGGTCATAAGGTACCTATAGAGATATGGACTCTAGGAGAATTAGGTTCACTCAGAGTCATGAAACTAAGAGCAGGTCATCAGTGTCACTAAGGAGGCTCGATAGTGCACTTCATTGTGCAGTACTTTTGACCAGAGCCCTATGGGAATAGGGTGCCGTTTGGGACGTGGAGAAAGAGGTTATAAGTTAATGGATCCCTATGTAGGTATCATGATGACAGTATAAGCTCAACCCACGAGGAGGGAGAATACATTTATTGATCTGAAGAAGAGATTTCATAATAGTCTCTTGTTAGTTTGCATTAGTTGTAGATAAAGTCCTTATCATCCGATGGAGATGTGAACTGAAGATGGTGATAATATCTGTGGGTAGAGCCCCCAGTGAATCGTACAGTCTGTCCTACAGAGGCACACAGAAGTCTGAGGATCCCTGCAGAAAGAAGTGAAAGAAGGAGGGATGAGGAGAGGAGGAGAGGAAGAGGGAGGAGAGGAAGAGAGGAAGAGAAGAGGGATGAGGAGAGGAAGAGAGGAAGAGAGGAAGAGAGGAAGAGAGGAGGGATGAGGAGAGGAAGAGAGGAGGAGAGGAGGAGAGGAGGGATGAGGAGAGGAAGAGAGGAAGAGAGGAAGAGAGGAAGAGAGGAGGGATGAGGAGAGGAAGAGAGGAGGAGAGGAGGAGAGGAGGGATGAGGAGAGGAAGAGAAGAGGAGAGGAAGAGAGGAAGAGAGGAAGAGAGGAAGAGAGGAGGGATGAGGAGAGGAAGAGAGGAGGGATGAGGAGAGGAGGAGAGGAAGAGAAGAAGAGAGGAGGGATGAGGAGAGGAAGAGAGGAGGAGAGGAAGAGAGGAAGAGAGGAGGGATGAGGAGAGGAAGAGAGGAAGAGAGGAAGAGAGGAAGAGAGGAAGAGAGGAAGAGAGGAGGAGAGGAGGAGAGGAGGGATGAGGAGAGGAAGAGAGGAGCGGAAGAAGAGAGGAAGAGAAGAAGAGAGGAGGGATGAGGAGAGGAAGAGAGGAAGAGAGGAGGGATGAGGGATGAGGAGGGATGAGGAGAGGAAGAGAGGAAGAGAGGAGGGATGAGGGATGAGGAGAGGAAGAGAGGATGGATGAGGAGAGGAAGAGAGGAAGAGAGGAGGAGAAGAGGAGAGGAGGAGAGGAAGAGAGGAAGAGAGGAGGAAAGGAGGGATGAGGAGAGGAAGAGAGGAGAGGAAGAAGAGAGGAAGAGAAGAAGAGAGGAGGG
Organism: Coregonus lavaretus; assembly: GCF_964263955.1. NCBI lineage: Eukaryota > Metazoa > Chordata > Actinopteri > Salmoniformes > Salmonidae > Coregonus > Coregonus lavaretus. The sequence continues at coordinate 38,801,388 of NC_140014.1, forward strand.
ATGAGGAGAGGAAGAGAGGAAGAGAGGAGGGATGAGGGATGAGGAGGGATGAGGAGAGGAAGAGAGGAAGAGAGGAGGGATGAGGGATGAGGAGAGGAAGAGAGGATGGATGAGGAGAGGAGGAGAGGAGAGGAAGAGGCATTGATTTTAGTAATTTTGCCAAAGCCTTTTTCCTTCCCCTACTGTCTGCAGAATCCACATGGCCGTCATTAGTCTTCATCCACAGCAGTGACGCTATTATAATGCTGCAAGTCACAAAATATTATATCTAGCCTCACAAATACAGTCGGTTTTTATTGTGGTTATATTAAATGTACTGTATATGCCAGTGTTTATATTATTATTTATAAATGTACAGTGAGGGAAAAAAGTATTTGATCCCCTGCTGATTTTGTACGTTTTCCCACTGACAAAGAAATGATCAGTTTATTTGAACATTGAGAGCCAGAATAACAACAAAGAAATCCACATTTTAACATTTTAATGAGGGAAATAAGTATTTGACCCCCTCTCAATCAGAAAGATTTCTGGCTCCCAGGTGTCTTTTATACAGGTAACGAGCTGTGATTAGGAGCACACTCTTAAAGGGAGTGCTCCTAATCTCAGCTTGTTACCTGTATAAAAGACACCTGTCCACAGAAGCAATCAATCAATCAGATTCCAAACTCTCCACCATGGCCAAGACCAAAGAGCTCTCCAAGGATGTCAGGGACAAGATTGTAGACCTACACAAGGCTGGAATGGGCTACAAGACCATCGCCAAGCAGCTTGGTGAGAAGGTGACAACAGTTGGTGCGATTATTCGCAAATGGAAGAAACACAAAAGAACTGTCAATCTCCCTCGGCCTGGGGCTCCATGCAAGATCTCACCTCGTGGAGTTGCAATGATCATGAGAACGGTGAGGAATCAGCCCAGAACTACACGGGAGGATCTTGTCAATGATCTCAAGGCAGCTGGGACCATAGTCACCAAGAAAACAATTGGTAACACACTACGCCGTGAAGGACTGAAATCCTGCAGCGCCCGCAAGGTCCCCCTGCTCAAGAAACACATATACAGGCCCGTCTGAAGTTTGCCAATGAACATCTGAATGATTCAGAGGAGAACTGGGTGAAAGTGCTGTGGTCAGATGAGACCAAAATCGAGCTCTTTGGCATCAACTCAACTCGCCAGGTTTTGGAGGAGGAGGAATGCTGCCTATGACCCCAAGAACACCATCCCCACCGTCAAACATGGAGGTGGAAACATTATGCTTTGGGGGTGTTTTTCTGCTAAGGGGACAGGACAACTTCACCGCATCAAAGGGACGATGGACGGGGCCATGTATCGTCAAATCTTGGGTGAGATCCTCCTTCCCTCAGCCAGGGCATTGAAAATGGGTCGTGGATGGGTATTCCAGCATGACAATGACCCAAAACACACAGCCAAGGCAACAAAGGAGTGGCTCAAGAAGAAGCACATTAAGGTCCTGGAGTGGCCAAGCCAGTCTCCAGACCTTAATCCCATAGAAAATCTGTGGAGGGAGCTGAAGATTTGAGTTGCCAAACGTCAGCCTCGAAACCTTAATGACTTGGAGAAGATCTGCAAAGAGGAGTGGGACAAAATCCCTCCTGAGATGTGTGCAAACCTGGTGGCCAACTACAAGAAACGTCTGACCTCTGTGATTGCCAACAAGGGTTTTGCCACAAAGTACTTAGTCATGTTTTGCAGAGGGGTCAAATACTTATTTCCCTCATTAAAATGCAAATAAATTTATAATATTTTTGACATGCGTTTTTTTTGTGTGGATTTTTTTGTTTTTATTCTGTCTCTCACTGTTCAAATAAACCTACCATTACAATTATAGACTGATCATTTCTTTGTCAGTGGGCAAACGTACAAAATCAGCAGGGGATCAAATACTTTTTCCCTCACTGTATGTGTTATTAACATTATTATTCTTTGAAAAAGCCATTTCCAGGGACCTTGGTTTAGATGTCACGACTTCCGCTGAGGTTGCCTCCCCTCCTTGTTCAGGCAGGCTTCGGCGTTCGTCGTCACCGGCTTACTAGCCACTGCCGCTCCATATATCATCATTCCATTTGTCTTGTCAATTACACACACCTGGTTCTTATCCCCTCATTATTCCATGTATAAGTGTTCCCTCTGCCCCCTTGTCCTTGTGGGTGATTGTTTATTGTGAGAGTAGTGTAGCTTTGTGGAGCTACTCGTACCTTGTATTGCCGGGGTAGATGGTTTCCCCTGTGCCTGTTTTCTGTTGTCGCTATCCAGCGCAATTGTGTACGACGGAAAAAAAACTCTGTATTCGGTGATATACCCTCCTGCGCCTGACTCCTTCTATCACACTCATCACAGAATCACCCACCCGCTATGGAGTCAGCGGGAGAGGAGCGCATGCCCGGAGTCGTGGCACGGGTCCTGGAGCATTCCACTGTGCTGGCGAGTTTGGGGGAAGCGATGGATCGGGTTCTTCAGGTCGTCCAACGCCTGGAGAGGAGAGGACCCGATCTATCGAGACCAGCTGGCCAACCGGATCCAGCCACTTACACCCCAGAACCCGGAGGGATCCAGATATCCCGATCACGGGCGTTCGACGGGACGGCGGCGCTCTGCCAAGGATTCCTCCTCCAACTATAGCTCTACTTCTCCAGCATCAGGCCGGCCCCATCGGAGCGGGAGAAGGTGTCCGTCCTCATTTCCTGCCTCTTGGGGAAAGCTTTGGAGTGGGCCAACGCAGTTTGGAACGAAGGAGGAGCCGCGATGGAGAACTACTGGGGGTTCGCTCACCTCTTTCGGGCTGTCTTCGATCACCTGCCCGAAGGTCAAGTGGCGGGCGAGCGGCTGGTCCACTTGAGGCAGGGGACGAGGACCACGCAGGACACGTTGGAGTTTCGGACTCTTGCAGCGGGGTCTGGGTGGAACGAGCGGGCCCTGATCGACCATTTCCGGTGCCATCTGCGAGAGGACGTCCGACGGGAGCTAGCCTGCCGGAACACCATGTTGTCCTTCACGCAACTGGTGGACATGGCCATCCGTTTGGACAACCTGCTGGCAGCCAGAGGACGTCCTGGTAGGGGTCTGCCCGTTTCCACCCCGAATGATTCGGATCCCGAGCTGATGGAGCTGGGTGGAGCCGCCGTCCGAGAGAGCGGAGGACGACAGCGACATTGCCACTCTGGTGGCACGAAGGGACAGTACACCACACATCGTTGTCAACGCTCTTTTGTGTCTGGAGGTGGCAGGCAGGGCACTCTCACATCACCCCAGGTATTGAACACCCACACTCGTTCAGAGCCCTCTGCTGCGCACTGTACCCTACCAATCTACTTTCCCAATCACATGGTAGTTCCCCAGTGTAAGGTGCTAGTCGATTCAGGCGCAGTTGGGAACTTTATGGACAGGGCATTCTCATGCCGTCAAGGCATTTCATTGGTTCCCCTATCCATTCCACTCCCCATCAGAGCATTTGATAGTCGACCATTAGGGTCCGGGTTTGTTAAGGAAGTTCCTGTACCAGTCACCATGATCACCCAGGAGACTCATTGTGAGCAGGTAACTTTTTCGATTATTGAGTCTCCTGCTTTCCCTGTGGTATTAGGTATCCCTTGGCTAACACTCCACAACCCCACCTTCTCATGGCCGCAGAGGGTTCTCACGGGGTGGTCGCGAGAGTGTCAGGGTAGGTGTCTAGGTGTTTCCGTTGGTGCAACCACGGTGGAATGTCCAGACAGTACCTCCACCGTGCACATTCCCCCCCGAATACCTCGATTTGGCACACGCGTTTTAAGACGCAGGCTACAAAATTACCACCTCATCGGGCGGGGGATTGCGTGATAATCCTTCGGGTAGACGCTGTACCTCTGAGGAGTCATGTGTACCCCCTGTCGCAGGCTGAAACAGAGTCTATGGAAACATACGTCACCGAGTCCCTTGGCCAGGGGTATATACGTCCCTCCACTTCACCCGCCTCCTCGAGTTTCTTCTTTAAAAAGAAGAAAGACGGCGGTCTGCGCCCGTGCATTGATTATCGATCACTGAACAAGGAGACGATAAGATGTAGTTATCCTCTCCCCCTCATTCCTTCAGTGATTGAGTCAATGCATGGGGCGCGCTTCTTAACCAAATTAGATCTCAGGAGTGCATACAACCTGGTGCGTGTTCGGGAGGTGTTTCGGGACATGCTTGGTCGCGGTGTAGTGGTCTACATCGATGACATCCTGGTGTATTCCGCCACGCGCGCCGAGCATGTGTCCCCGGTTCGCAAAGTACTGACCCGACTGTTGGAAAATTACCTTTACGCCAAGGCAGAGAAGTGTATGTTTTTCCAGCAGTCGGTCTCCTTCCTCAGATACCGCATTACCACCTCAGGTGTGGAGATGGAGGGAGATCGCATTTCAGCCGTGCGTAATTGGCCGACTCCAACCACGGTTAAGGAGGTGCAGCGCTTCCTTAGCTTCGCCAACTACTATCGGAGGTTTATCCGGGGCTTTGGCAAGGTCGCAGCTCCCATTACATCCCTGTTGAAGGGTGGGCCGTCCCGGCTCCGCTGGTCTGCTGAGGCTGACCTGGCCTTCAGTAAACTGCGGGGTCTGTTCACCTCAGCCCCGGTACTGGCCCACCCCGATCCATCACTACCTTTCGTAGTGGAGGTGGATGCATCCAAGGTAGGGATAGGCGCTGTCCTATCTCAATGCTCGGGCACGCCACCCAAGCTCTGCCCCTGTGCCTTCTTCTCTAAGAAGCTCAGCCCGGCGGAGCAGAACTACGACGTTGGTGATCGGGAGCTGTTGGCTGTTGTCCGATTGACCGTGTGGAGGCATTGGCTCAAAGGGGCGAAACACCCTTTCCTCGTCTGGATGGACCACCGTAACCTGGAGTACATCCGGGCAGCGAGGAGGCTGAATCCTCACCAGGCCGGGGCACCACCAGTGCAGAGCTTGCTCAGGAATGGCAGCAGGCAGGTGTGAGTGCATCTGCATGCACAGTGAGGCGAATACTTTTTTAGGATGGCCTGGTGTCAAGAAGGGCTGCGAGGAAGCCACTTCTCTCCAGGAAAAACATCAGGGACAGACTGATATTCTGCAAAAGGTACAGGGATTGGACTGCTGAGGACTGGGGTAAAGTCATTTTCTCTGATGAATCCCCTTTCCGATTGTTTGGGGCATCCAGAAAAAAGCTTATCTGAAGAAGACAAGGTGAGCACTACCATCAGTCCTGTGTCATGCCAACAGTAAAGCATCCTGAGACCATTCATGTGTGGGGTTGCTTCTCAGCCAAGGGAGTGGGCTCACTCACAATTTTGCCTAAGAACACAGCCATGAATAAAGAATGGTACCAACACATCCTCCAAGAGCAACTTCTCCCAACCATCCAAGAACAGTTTGGTGACGAACAATGCCTTTTCCAGCATGATGGAGCACCTTGCCATAAGGCAAAAGTGATAATTAAGTGGCTCGGGGAACAGAACATCGACATTTTGGGTCCATGGCCAGGAAACTCCCCAGACCTTAATCCCATTGAGAACTTGTGGTCAATCCTCAAGTGGGTGGACAAGCAAAACGCCACAAATTCAAACAAACTCCAAGCATTGATTATGCAAGAATGGGCTGTCATCAGTCAGGATGTGGCCCAGAAGTTAATTGACAGCAAGCCAGGGCGGATTGCAGAGGTCTTGAAAAAGAAGGGTCAACACTGCAAATATTGACTCTTTGCATAAACTTCAAGTAATTGTCAATAAAAGCCTTTGACAATTATGGAATGCTTGTAATTATACTTCAGTATACCATAGTAACATCTGACAAAAATATCTAAAAACACTGAAGCAGCAAACTTTGTGAAGACCAATACTTGTGTCATTCTCAAAACTTTTGACCACGACTGACTTTGAGAAGGGATTGCGTGACGATTAGCTTAGCAACCGCGTGACGCAGCATGACAACACGAATGCGATTGGTCGACAGTCTGCTTGGTGGGGCGTTATACGTTCCTTCGTTCATTGGATTCCTATCTCCTTTCTATAATATCTATGGCAACAGCACAATGCAATGCACCCTGGACTAAAGAGGCAGACAGATAGGAAGCATGTGCTAGACCCTCCGTTACATTACACATTTCTCGAGGTAGGAATATCACAAAAAATATTATCAATGGCTCTTTCCAGAGAAGACATCCTCCCGAGTTATGACATCGGCCAGTATTGAAATCTGACATGTATGATAGACGTTTTTGCAATCTAAAAGTTGTATTCTTATTAACTTCCCGTGCAGTGAGATCAACTTTATCACAGTTCTACCTCATACCGGACGAATCTCTGCCTGTTTGAACGGCAATAACTCAGAGATGCACAAAAAAATATATAACTTTCACAATGGCTGAACCTTTCCTTTAAGTTCCTTGCTCAAGGACACATCAACACATTTTTCATCTAGTCAGCTTGGGGATTCAAACCAGCGACCTGTTCAAACCAGCGACCTGTCGCCCTACTAATTCAGAAAAAAAAACTACCTTGATGCTGCTATTGGTACAAATAATTCCCTCTGTATTGCCTAGACAAAGAGGCCAGGCATAGCCATGACACACACAACCACACACACACACACTCATCACATCAGCCTGATTCTATCTCTCTCCCCACTGGATAATGGCACAGCAACACCGAAGAGAGACTAGACAATAGGCACCTCTGAACCAGTTCTTTCACTGCCAGCAGGGCCCATGTACGAAGGCCTGAGGTGGTGTCCCAAATAGCACCCTATTCTCTATAGAGTGTACTACTGTTTACCAGGGCCCATGGGGCACTATATGGGGATATAAGGAGAAATTTGAGGCTAATGTTGAGGCAGCCCAGACCCTTGACAGTACAGAATGTAACATTTTATTGTGTCTTTTCACCAACCCTAGAGGAAGAAAAAGAAGGTGTGGACTGAGATGATGTCATGATATTATCCTTCTTTATGTCATGTTAGCCTGTGACCATGACCAATGAGTGAAGAGTCCCGAGTTAACCAAGACCCACTAATGCAGAATGTAGCATTTTATGGTTCTAGGTTCCTTTTATTCTACTGTTATCTGTGACAGTAACATCATACCTTTCATCATTGGGATGACTAGTTAAACAAAACATTTAGTTTATTTGTGTGTGAGACAGGGCCAGGAAGGTGGCTTTAAGGAGAGAAATGGTCACGAATCAGATGCATTCCAGCAAGAATACACTATAACATAACAATGACAATGTATGAACCCAAACTTCCTTTCTCCTTGAATCATTGATATCGATTTCATCCGTAGGCCTATCTGTTGTATGATGTAAAACACATTCTCCAATTTACATGTTATGTCTGTGATGTCACGTCACATCCATGGGGGAGAAGACAGTGGGAGGAAAGTGAGCTTGTCTCTTATGACGCTGAGAAGACAGGAGATATTTCCCAGGCATCTGCCAATGTCACATGTGCCAACAGGACTTTTAATCCTCAGCACAGAGAGACAGAGATAGGTGGAGAGGAAGAGAGAGGGAGGGAAAGAAAGCAAGAGTTAGAGAGAAGGGAGAGACAGAGTGAGAGACAGAGTGAGAGAAAGAGTGAGAGAAAGAGTGAGAGACAGAGTGAGAGACAGAGTGAGAGACAGAGTGAGAGAAACCAAAACAAAGGCAAAGTCTTCTTCTTTGTTGATTTCAAAAAAGCTTTTGACTCAATTTGGCATGAGGGTCTGCTATTCAAATAGATGGAAAGTGGTGTTGGGGGGAAAAACATACGACATTATAAAATCCATGTACACAAGCAACAAGTGTGCGGTTAAAATTGGCAAAAAACACACACATTTCTTTCCACAGGGCCGTTGGGTGAGACAGGGATGCAGCTTAAGCCCCACCCACTTCAACATATATATCAATGAATTGGCGAGGGCACTAGAACAGTCTGCAGCACCTGGCCTCACCGTACTAGAATCTGAAGTCAAATGTCTACTGTTTGCTGATGATCTGGTGCTTCTGTCACCAACCAAGGAGGGCCTACAGCAGCACCTAGATCTTCTGCACAGATTCTGTCAGACCTGGGCCCTGACAAAAATAATGGTGTTCCAAAAAAGGTCCAGTTGCCAGGACCACAAATACAAATTCCATCTAGACACTGTTGCCCTAGAGCACACAAAAAACTATACATACCTCGGCCTAAACATCAGCGCCACAGGTAACTTCCACAAAGCTGTGAACGATCTGAGAGACAAGGCAAGAACTGTAAGGGTTGGTGTGAGGTGTGACCCAGGTGCGGTGCAGGATAGACAGTAGGCAGTAGGCAGAGATGGTGCAACAAGGATCTTTACTGGTGATCCCAAAACCAGAATACAAAATAACGGACTTGTCACAAAAAAATAAAGGAGGAGCAAATTGGTCTCCAAAAACAGGCTGACAGCAAACATACGAAATACTAACTATGACTGAAAACAACAATGAAACAGGGAGAACACTTCTCAAGTACCTGTACATACGTCTCGCGATCAGACACTAATTAGTATTGTTTGGCATTGAGATCTAGCAGAGAAAACAGCACAAGGGAACACAGGGAAGTGAGGGCATAAATACACAGGTGAACAGGTAGACACAGGTGACACCAATAAGATAATGATTAGTCCAGACTGTGAGTGAGGAGGTGCCTAAGGTTGTCGGAGGATGACACCTAGTGGGTCGCTCCGGAGCTGCGACCCCCTCCTGTAACAAAGAAGGGCATTCTATGCCATCAAAAGGAACATAAAATTCGTCCTACCAATTAGGATCTGGCTAAAAATACTTAATCCAGAAAAGAACCGTTAAATTCTACAACCACCTAAAAGGAAGCGATTCCCAAACCTTCCATAACAAAACCATCACCTACAGAGAGATGAACCTGGAGAAGAGTCCCCTAAGCAGGCTGGTCCTGGGACGTTGTTCACAAACACAAACAGACCCCAGAACAAACACAAACAGACCCCACAGAGCCCCAGGACAGAAACACAACTAGACCCAACCAAATCATGAGAAAACAAAAAGAGAATTACTTGACACATTGGAAAGAACAAACAAAAACACAGAGCAAACTAGAATGCTATTTGGCCCTAAACAGAGAGTACACAGTGGCAGAATACTTGACCACTGTGACTGACCCAAACTTAAGGAAAGCTTTGACTATGTACAGACTCAGGGAGCATAGCCTTGCTATTGAGAAAGGCTGCCGTAAGCACACTGCCCACAAAATGAGGTGGAAACTGAGCTGCACTTCCTAACCTCCTGCCAAATGTATGACCATATTAGATACACATATTTCCCTCAGATCACACAGACCCACAAAGAATTTCAAAATAAATCGAATTTTGATAAACTCCCATATTTATTGGGTGGAATACCACAGTGTGCCATCATAGCAGCAATATTTGTGACCTATATACAAACACCATTGTATACTGTATATGGCCCATATTTATTTTATTTATTTTCCCTTTTGTACTTTAACTAATTTCACATAATATGACATTTATTATTTTGGAACTTTTGTGAGTGTAATGTTTACTGTTCATTTTTTATTGTTTATTTCACTTTTGTTTATTATCTATTTAACTTGCTTTGGCAATGTAAACACGTTTCCCATGCCAATAAAGCCCTTTGAATTGAATTGAGAGAGAGAGAGAGAGAGAGAGAGAGAGAGAGAGAGAGAGAGAGAGAGAGAGAGAGAGAGAGAGAGAGAGAGAGAGAGAGAGAGAGAGAGAGAGAGAGAGGGGGGGGGGGAGAGGGAGGGGGAGAGAGAAAGGGAGAGAGAGAGAGAGAGAGAGGGGGAGAGAGAGGGGGGAGAGCGGGGGGGAGAGAGAGAGGGAGAGCGAGACAGAGGGAGAGAGAGAGGGGGAGAGCAGGGGTGACAGGCTACGCAGTGAGGAGAATGGGCCAGGCACTCATCTCATTATGCATCTTTAATTGGCTGAAGTGTTAAGGAAGATATTTTTTTGGCCTCCACACCTACAAAACACACTCTCTTTCTCTCTGTTTCTTAAGCCAGTCACATATTATCCGGTCGAAACATGGCGCGCCGTTTCGCACATAAATTGAGAGAGCATTGTATCTGTCATCATCTCATCCCATCAGTAAAGATGACATCACACACACAGGAATCCAGGTCACAACAACCCCTGCAAAAGTTTAAAACCTACTCTTTTCATTCTCAAAAGTCACGCTTGGGCTTCATCAGACTTTGAACCATAGATGCAGACGAAACCAAACACTTCATCAGACTTTGAACCATAGATACAGACCAAACCAAACACTTCATCAGACTTTGGACCATAGATGCAGACGAAACCAAACACTTCATCAGACTTTGAACCATAGATACAGACGAAACCAAACACTTCATCAGACTTTGAACCATAGATGCAGACGAAACCAAACACTTCATCAGACTTTGAACCATAGATGCAGACGAAACCAAACACTTCATCAGACTTTGAACCATAGATGCAGACGAAACCAAACACTTCATCAGACTTTGAACCATAGATGCAAATATTTACTTTACTCTTCTTCTCCATGTCCTTTCACTAAAATTAACAATCACTTCTATAGCCTACCACCTAAATCTATTTCAGATATAACCTCCCCTTCCTCCTGTATCCTGTGTCCTCTCTCCTCTCCTGTTAAGTTCGTGGGTGTTAGTTGTGTTGGTCTTGGTTTTTGTTTTAGTTGACGTAATCAATAAGCCTGTGGACTACAACAAGGCCTGCTGTGTGGATCATAAAGTCAAGGGTAATGGAGATGTTGCGGCCTAGCACACATACAGTATATCTGGCATGTGGGACTGTTGTAACCCTGCCATAACCTTGTCCTTTGCTGCAGTACATTCAACATAATGTGTTAAAAACACTTGGCATGTGTGTGTGTGTGTGTTTGTGTGTCTGTGTGTCTGTGTGTATTATGTTATACTACCTCACCTTTTCACTGCAGAGAGAAAATACACTGAGTCATTACTCTCAAAGTAAAGCTGGAATTTACTCTGAAACCTGCTTCTGTCCATCAGGATTTCCCTTCTTTAAAAACCCCTCCTTCTTTCCTCCCTACTTCACCCCTGTTACATTATTGCAGGAGGCATGGGGGAGGGAGCAATGACAGACCCTCTTCTCTACCTTCCTCCTCTACTGTATACTGAGATACTATTCAGTATATAAAGATTAATAATGTATACTGAGATACTATTCAGAGTATATAAAGATTAATAATGTATACTGAGATACTATTCAGAGTATATAAAGATTAATAATGTATACTGAGATACTATTCAGAGTATATACAGATGAATACTGTATACTGAGATACTATTCAGAGTATATAAAGATGAATACTCTATACTGAGATACTATTCAGAGTATATAAAGATTGATACTGTATACTGAGATACTATTCAGAGTATATAAAGATGAATACTGTATACTGAGATATTATGCAGAGTATATAAAGATGCATGTAGTATCTTAGGAGAGAGTTTGATGGAGTTAGAGAGAGTTTGAGAGAGTTTGAAGGCTTACAGAAGCTTGTTGGTCTTTGTGGTATTTGTGGCATGGGACAGACAACCACTGACACATGTTGAGAGTTGACAATGGAGGCTAGAAGAAGCAAACATGCACATTCCATGGTTGGGGGTTTGGTCTGGAGGAAATGTGTGTGTTTGTGTTTGTGTGTGTGTGTGTGTGTGTGTGTTTGGGGACTGGAGGAAATGTATGGGGGTGTTTGGGATTGTTGTTTTAAGGCAGACAGCCTGTAGCCTTTCACTGCATGGCCTGTGGCTGACTGACCTGGGTGTCTCATTTATAGGCTATTTTATGTATCGACAGACGGCCGACAGACGGCCTGTACAGGTTCAGACCGATGCACTCGTCTTTTTGTTTGTTTTTCTAGCCTATTTTAGCTCTTCACGGAACACATCACCTTACTGGACTTTTTTTCTTTAAGCCAGCGCTGTTTTTAGCATTATGGCTACCGACGGCTATCCAATGGATATCAATGGCCAACCATTGACTGTCCAATGCTACCGCTGTGAAATGTTCACTAACCAAAGGGATAGAATGGAAGACCGAGCGCATTCGGAACAGGGTTATGTCTGTGTGACCGGCTGCAGAGGGACGTTCGCCGGCTATCCGATGAGCTGAAGCAGAAAGAGAGCCTTGTTGATGAGATCACCAATGTAGCTATAGCCCAGGCTAAACATCTCTCGGCGCTGAACCTCTCTCTCACCCAGGGTGGTGAAGAGTTGGGCGAAGTCGACCTGTCCCACTTCTCGGAGCAGGTGGCTCGTTCGTCCTTTCCTGCTTTGGAGGATCCGCTCTGCCTGGCAAACAGCTTCGCACTGTTGGAAGTGGCACTACCCTCCCTTCTAGGCAGTGGCACTCCTCGCTGCACCGTGCACCCCCCTCAATGATTGTTGAGGTTTTGAAGTTTATCGCCCTCCCAATTGCTCTTAGTAAATTGTCTGACTTGCTGTCTAACTATGCTAAATCGGAATTATTAATATTGGGTGATCATAACCCGGATTGGTTGATGCCAGTAACAGATAGACTGAAATATATTTGTACTGAGCTAAATTTAACTCAACTGATAACTAAATCAACCAGTCCCAACTTAAAACACCCTGACGAATCTACTATTTTGGATATCATTCTGACAAATGCCCCTCATAAGTATACAGCCAATGGAATCTTTGCTAACGAGCTCAGTGACCATAGTCCCATTGCCTGCATTAGAGATGCTAAGCTACCTAAATTGCGTCTGTACATTATTACGAAAATACATTTAAGAACTTTCAATGAGCAACCTTTCCTGTATGAACTGGGGTTGTATGATTGGGAGGGTGTGACCTTTATCCCTCATTCGGATCAGGCCCTTAAATGTTTTACCTCTCTGTTTAACTCTGTTGCAGATCAGCATGCCTCATATAAAAGATGAAGGGTAAAGGACAGATCTAACCCATGGTTCACGCATGTATTGTCTGAATTGTCTGAAAGAAACGTAGCTTGGGCTAAGGCTAGATTGACTGATTCTGCCACTGACTGGCAGTCCTTCAGACGTTTTAGAAATAGATGTCTTACTCTGTTTAGAAAAGCAAAGTCAATAAACTTCTTGAATTGTGTATCTGAGAGTGGTGGAAATCCAGCTAAATTCTGGAAAGTGATCAAATATTTGAAACAAAACTCCACCTCCACATTACCCAGCAGCTTATGACAGCCTCTGGTCCCATAACAAACACAAATGAAATTTGTGGTGCTTTTAATAACCATTTTGCCTCAGCTGGCCACCTATTCGAAAGAATAGTTTCTGAAAATAACTGAAGTTCCACTAGAGGGAGTCCTTTATTCACCTCTAAACAGAAAGCAGAAAATGATGCACTTCCAGGCACTCACTTTATTTCTCCTCATTTTAACAACTAGGTTCCATCCAATTGGCAACAGATTTTCAGGCGAATATTCTAAAATCCACATAAAAACAATATGCGCATTTTCCCACCAGAGATGTGTTTCCATCAAAGTGACAAGTTTATTTTTATTTGTCAAACGGCAGCCAAGCATCTATTATCATGTCACCAGAATAAGACCCTCAATATTTATTGGAAAGGAGCATCAAGCTCATCACCTTGCACTTTCACCAGCCTGTAAAGTTCATCATAACTTATTTAATATTTTAGCCTAATAAACTGCATGTTTTCCCGAGTCGTAGTGGGAGGACCACACAACATGTCAAATGAAAACGTATTTGTCACATGCTTCATAAATAACAGGTGTAGACTAACAGTGAAATGCTTACTTACAGTCCCTTCAGAGAGTATTCACACCCCTTGACTTTTTCCACATGTTGTTGGGTTACAGCCTGATTTTAAAATGGATTACATTGAGATATTTTATTACTGGCCTACACACAATACTCCATAATGTCAAAGTGGAATTACACAACATGTCATTGTGTGACTCCAAGTTTACTTCGATATGATGGTGATTATATCAATATTTGTGCATAAAAGTGCTTCCACCAACATTTCTAGCATGATTAATTTTACTGACACAAAAACATCCCACCCTGTCTAGCGTATTTAGTCTAGCGTATTTAGTTTTGTCAACATTTTGAAAGTTTACCAAAACATTTTCTGTTTCCATCAGGCCGGTCATGAAATGTACTTTACCCACATAAAAAGGTTTGATGTAAACCTACTTAGTGAAGTACTAAGTGCCTTGTAAAAAATGGATGTAAGAAAATGCACAGAAACTGATTCGCTTGATCCCTTTTTACTGCAGCTTTCTGCCCCCCCCCCTCATTGTAGAACCTTTGACCCATATTTGTTATTTAACAATTGCTTCTGGTGCTATCTCTAAGATCTGGAAGGCGCCACATGTCCTCCCCCTTCACAAAGTTGGGGATCCTTCTGACCTAGATAACTACCACCCAATTTCTAAACTATCTTGCCTTGCAAAAATATTAGAATCACTGGCAAACTCTCAGCTAAGAACTTTTAAAAACATTAACAAAGTATATTCATAACGTGCACCAATCTGGTTTTAGACCTGGACATAGCATTGTTTCAGCAGCTACGCTTGTCTTAAAATATGTGTTAAATTGCTTATATAATAGGAATCACTGTGCTGTCACATTTATAGACCTATCCAAAGCCTTTGATACTGTCGACCATCCGCTACTCATTCAAAGGTTGTCTGAAATGGCCCTCGGCCAGGCGTCTTCCAAGTGGTTTGGGAACTGTCAGACAGGACACAATGTGTGCTTTCTGATGGTATCAAGTCAAGTTACCTCAACATTACTAAAGGTGTCCTGCAGGGGGTCGATTTTGGGACATGTCCTCTTTACTATTGATAGAAATAATATCGGTCTATCTGCAAAAAACCTATAACATTCATCTGTATGCAGATGACACATTTCTATGAACGCTATTGCCCCTAATGCTGACCAGGCTACGTTAGAGCTTTTGCTTTTGTTGCCTTGCAGAAAGCACTTGTTGATTTAAAATGTGTACTTAATGCGGGAAAAACTAAATGTATGTTGTTTTTAAATTCTCATTGAAATATCTCAAATTGTTTACACATTTAGGCATTGGATGGTTCTTTCATCGAGCAGGTTCCCGCCGATAAATATCTGGGCTTTTGGATTTACAAAAATGTGATGTTAAAAAAAAAACATACGGATGAGCTAGTTAAAAAGCTGAGATTTAAAATAGGCTTATTTTATTATGTGCCTCTCCCTAAACAGCAGAAAGCAGGTTGTACAGGCAACCATCTTGCCAGCCCTTGATTATGGTGACACCATTTATCAGAATGCAGTAGGCACTATTCTGAAATCCCTGGATGTAGTGTACCATAGTGCGCTTCCCTTTATCACATGTGACAGGTTTAATACTCATTACTGCATCCTTTATCTCTAAATTCCCGTACATCACTTAATTTCTCCCTTTTTATTTACAAAGCTCTGCTGCACAACATACAGTGCATTCGGAAAGTATTCAGTCCCCTTGAATTTTTCCACATTTTGTTACATTACAGCCTTATTCTCAAATGGATTAAATGCATTTTTTTCCACATCAATCTACACAAGATACCCCATAATGACAAAGCAAAAACAGGTTTTTAGACATTTTTGCAAATTCATTACAAATCAAATACAGAAATACCTTATTTACATAAGTATTCAGACCCTTTGCAATGAGACTCGAAATTGAGCTCAGGTACATCATGTTTCCATTGATCATCCTTGAGATGTTTCTACAACTTGATTGTAGTCCACTTGTGGTAAATTCAATTGATTTGACATGATTTGGAAAGGCACACAACTGTCTATATAAGGTCCCACAGATGACAGTGTATGTCAGACCAAAAACCAAGCCATGAGGTCGAAGGAATTGTCCGTAGAGCTCCGAGACAGGATTGTGTCGAGGCACAGATCTGGGGAAGGGTACCAAAAAATTTCTGAAGCACTGAAGGTCCCCAAGAACACAGTGGCCTCCATAATTCTTAAATGGAAGAAGTTTGGAACCACCGAGCTGTCTGCCCGGCCAAACTGAGCAATCAGGGGAGAAGGACCTTGGTCAGGGAGGTGACCCAGAACCCGATGGTTACTCTGACAGAGTTCAACTGTGGAGATGGGAGAACCTTCCAAAAGAACAACCATCTCTGCAGCACTCCACCAATCAGGCCTTTATGGTAGAGTGGCCAGACAGAAGCCACTCCTCAGTAAAAGGCACATGACAGCCCGCTTGGAGTTTGCCAAAAGGCACCTAAAGACTCTCAGACCATGAGAAACAAGATTCTCTGGTCTGATGAAACCAAGATTGAACTCTTTGGCCTGAATGCCAAGCGTCACGTCTGGAGGAAACCTGGCACCATCCCTACGGTAAACATGGTGGTGGCAGCATGATGCTGTGGGGATGTTTTTCAGCAGCAGGGACTGGGAGACTAGTCAGGATCAAGGGAAAGATGAACGGAGCAAAGTACAGAGAGATCCTTGATGAAAACCTGCTCCAGAGCACTCAGGACTTCAGACTGGGGCGAAGGTTCACCTTCCAACAGGACAACGACCCTAAGCACACAGCCAAGACAACGCACGAGTGGCTTCGTGACAAGTCTCTGAACGTCCTTGAGTGGCCCAGCCAGAGCCCGGACTTGAACCCGATCTAACATCTCTGGAAACACCTGAAAATAGCTGTGCAGCAACGCTCCCCTTCCAACCTGACAGAGCTTGAGAGGATCTGCAGAGAAGAATTGGAGAAACTCCCCAAATACAGGTGTACCAAGCTTGTAGCGTCATACCCAAGAAGACTCGAGGCTGCAATCGCTGCCAAAGGTGCTTCAACAAAGTACAAAGTCTGAATACTTATGTAAATGTGATTTCCAGTTTTTATTTTTTATACATTTGCAAAAAATTCTAAAACTGTTTTTGCTTTCTCATTATGGGGTACTGTGTGTAGATTGATGAGGGAAAAAACTATTTAATCCATTTTAGAATAAGGCTGTAATGTAGCAAAATGTGGAAAAATTCAATGGGTCTGAATACTTTCCGAATGCACTGTATCTCACTTCTCTGTTAGCCTTTTACTGAAGTGGGCTAAATCAGGATCACACAGAGTGTTTCTTGGTAGTCTTAAACAAATCTACTTTGAAACAAAAGTATAAACCTCACACACGGTTATGGGCTTGAAAAAGGAAGACACCTGTACCATGTCAGATATAGAGTTGAAATGTATGAAACATTTTGTTTGCATCCCAATATTACACTTTATATACATCACAGAAGACTGAAATATAACAAATCTGTTTGACATAGAAACACCAGATTTTTGTTGTAAAAAAAAAGAAGAAATCTGGATGAATTATGAAATTATGAAAATGATTAATAGCATTCCACCCGCGAGGCCAAAGAGGGCGCTTTTGGTCACTGACTGCAGGAAAGGGCTACAGTATACAAATATGGATCACCAAACCCGCTCACAGTGTTGGTTAACCCTTGAGGACCCTCGTGTCTCTACCAACCTAGTTAAATCAGCCTTCAATTCTAACGCCCCTCAATGTTTGGAATAATTTACAATCCTCATTACATCTTGAATCCCTGGTGCCAATAAGACAGTTTAGAACGCTGATGAGTGATGAATTCACTGAGGTTTGCAAGTGTTTTGGTTGATTGTATAAAAAAAAAATTGTGTTGTTGAAATGTTGTGTATCTGTAACTGTTGTATCTTGTAGTTTATTTTTTACTGTTTTATTGAATTATTATGCTGATTTGTGAATTGTTTGTTCTCCGGGCACCATTTGAGAATGAGACCCTGGTCTCCATATGGCTCCCCTGAATAAATAAAAGTTAAATAAAAAAATAAGCACACAAACTTACCTTGTTATTATGTACAACTAATTCTGTTTTCAGTGTCCTATGAAAGTTAGAGAGCATCAACAGTCGTATTGAGAGCTTTATGACTGTGTTTTGTATCTCTGTTGTCCTTTTCATGCTGTATTGATGTGTATATTGTTGTAATTACAGGGCCCATCTGTAAAAGAGACCTTGGTCTCAGAATGACTCGCTGTAGTAAAAAAAAGAAGAAAAAAAAAGGTTAAATAAATATGCTGCGCTTGATTTATGAGTCAGTCAGGAACTAGCAGCGACCTGTATCAGGACACACAATAACCTAGTGACTGAGTTGTGCTAGCAGTGACCTGTATCAGGACACACAATAACCTAGTGACTGAGTTGTGCTAGCAGTGACCTGTATCAGGACACACAATAACCTAGTGACTGAGTTGTGCTATATAGGTCTCTCCCAGAGTAAACACAATACATTTCAGTCCTGCTGATGGACTTCGGAGGTTGTGGTACTCCTGAACCGGCAACTGGGAAGTGAGGGACAATCAAGCCTTCAACGCTGGCCATTCACAGTGAGGTAAATTATCCATAAAGAGACCATTGCTAATGGATAGACAGGGGCTATTAGTGAGGTTAACTTCAGGATACCTGAAGGAGTACTTCCTGTTCTTCTTGCAAAGGTCCAAGGAAGTCCAATCAGGAAGTGTGTTACTGATATCAATATACACACATCTCAAACTGATTTTAATCTCTCTTATAATGCCTGTGCATTCAACAGATAAAGGACATATGATCTGATAGTGAATATAGCAGGTGATATATTGAACAATGAGTCTGGCCTGGTTGTGGGGCCTGGGGCCTGAGGTGTGGCGTTATGGGTTGAATTTGGCACAATGACGGCCTGTTCTGTTATCCTAGCCTGGAGCCATTGAGCATCATCATAAAGGGCAGCCAGCGTTCAGTCTGGTTTAACCAGGCTAGTGTACTGTCATCCGTTCCCTCTCATCAGCCTTGCTGCCCACAGGCACAGCATGTGTGTGTTTTTTTTGTTGCTTTTACAATCCTTGTGGGGACCAGAAGTCCTCAGTAGGACAGTAAAACAAGGAAAAAGGCTATTTTAGGCTCAGGGGTTAGGTTTACAATTAGGGTTAGGGTTAGGGGTTAGGGAAAATATGATTTTGAATGGGAATCAATTGTTTGGTCCCCACAAGGATAGTAAAATAAAGGAGTGTGAGTGTGAGTGTGTGTGTGTGAGTGTGTGTGTGTGTGTGTGTGTGTGTGTGTGTGTGTGTGTGTGTGTGTGTGTGTGTGTGTGTGTGTGTGTGTGTGTGTGTGTGTGTGTGTGTGTGTGTGTGTGTGTGTGTGAGCCACAGAAGAGCATTCACCAGGCACCAGGCAGCTGCCAGTACCACGCTGACCTCTGTGTGAACTTTTAACCCCTGACTCTGTTTCTGCTGGCACCAGAGAACCAAGTTTGGTTTGATTGTTTTATTTCAGTGTCATACACTTTTTATTAAGTGGCCCAGCCCATATGGGCAAACAATTCACTATATGATACATACCTGTGGTGGGCAGGGCATAACACAACACAAACAGGATGAACACTGACTGTTTTTAACACTGTTTATATAAAATATCCATTGGCCACTTGTCTCTGATCAATAACCTCTCCTCCTTTCCTTTCTTTTAGCAGTTTTTTTGTTTAGTTTATTAGGCTCCCCGTTAGGTACTGCACACGCAACAGCTACTCTTCCTGGGATCCACATAAAAGGGACAAATACATCACAAAGTACAGAACAGTTATAGACAAGAAAAACACAAGATATGACATTAAATTCAAAATTTAAAAATTAAAAATAAAAGCGTTATATATTGGAAAGACACCAAGAAACAACACAAATACTATTTACACACTATTCATATATACATGAGACATCGCTCTATACATAACTGAGCGAAGCATTAAATCTGTTTTTTGGTTTGTGTACCATGAAGAAACCCACAGTGGCGTGTCTGGTGGGCTATGTATGTCTGTTTGAAATGTATGGAAATAGATTATACAAGTGGTTAGACATTTTCAACACACAAATACATACAAATATACAAAACAGTATACACCACTGTGGGCAAGAGCACAGCACACATGCTCTAAAAGATATGCCATGTACATTCCCAGCCGAACTATATTAGTTAGTGATCCTTAAAGTGAAGCCCATTGCTTGTTCAGTTCCACTGTGTAATTCTGTAGCACTGTGAGTAGGAATAGATTTGACTGTGTTGGGAAGTGGGCAGAGTGTGCCCTGGCTGTTGAGAGTGTGTGCCCTGGCTTTTCAGGGAGTGTGCCCTGGCTGTTGAGAGAGTGTGCCCTGGCTGTTGAGAGAGTGTGCCCTGGCTGTTGAGAGTGTGTGCCCTGGCTTTTCAGGGAGTGTGCCCTGGCTGTTGAGAGAGTGTGCCCTGGCTGTTGAGAGAGTGTGCCCTGGCTGTTCAGAGAGTGTGCCCTGGCTGTTGAGAGAGTGTGCCCTGGCTATTCAGAGAGTGTGCCCTGGCTTTTCAGGGAGTGTGCCCTGGCTGTTCAGAGAGTGTGCCCTGGCTGTTGAGAGAGTGTGCCCTGGCTGTTGAGAGAGTGTGCCCTGGCTGTTGAGAGAGTGTGCCCTGGCTGTTGAGAGAGTGTGCCCTGGCTGTTGAGAGAGTGTGCCCTGGCTGTTGAGAGAGTGTGCCCTGGCTGTTCAGGGAGTGTGCCCTGGCTGTTCAGAGAGTGTGCCCTGGCTGTTCAGAGAGTGTGCCCTGGCTGTTCAGAGAGTGTGCCCTGGCTGTTCAGGGAGTGTGCCCTGGCTGTTCAGAGAGTGTGCCCTGGCTGTTCAGAGCACTTGGGAGCGTCTGTTATTGGTGCAGTGAGGGGGGGTCATGAGAACTGGGGAATGGGGACGAGGCCAGGTATGACAGCTGGTGTTTAGACCTAACCCTCATTGCACATGCACGCGCACGTGCACATGCACGCACACACGCGCACACACACACACACAAACACACACACACACACACACAGGGACAGAATGGGTCCAGAAATCGGCCAGTCCATCTGAATCAGGCTGTCACCAGAGCAGCATGGTAGGACCCCAGCTTGCTACAGTAGCCTGTATGCTAACGTGTTCTCAAAACAACACATCTGAACTCTGTCTGTTGACAAAACAGTTCATTTACATTTCCTTTCAATTTCCAGGAAACACACATGCACGAATGCACACACACACATTATAGTCTCTGTCACACACTTCACATACACACAGCATATGGTTTCTGTGGACATGAAGGACTGAAGCATTACACATCTTTAACTGCACACAGATAGTGAGAGTTTGGTTCCCTCAGATGGGGCATGTGGGACTGGATCATGTGAGGCTCAGTTGCTCTGTTGATTAGAGTGTTGGACGAGCAACTCCAAGTTCTGTCCTGTCCTGTTCTGTTATGCTAGCTCTCTGAAGCGCTTTATGTTTCTATACAAAGAGAGCCTGAATCTCAACATCTTATGCATTCCTCTAATGCGTTCCACACAGACAAAGGACATGCTAAACATTGCAGCAAGGACACGCTAAACATAGCAGCAAGGACACGCTAAACATAGCAGAAAGGACATGCTAAACATAGCAGCAAGGACACGCTAAACATAGCAGCAAGGACACGCTAAACATAGCAGAAAGGACATGCTAAACATAGCAGCAAGGACACGCTAAACATAGCAGCAAGGACACGCTAAACATAGCAGCAAGGACATGCTAAACATAGCAGCAAGAACACGCTTAACATAGCAGCAAGGACATGCTAAACATAGCAGCAAGGACACACTAAACATAGCAGCAAGGACACGCTTAACATAGCAGCAAGGACATGCTAAACATAGCAGCAAGGACACGCTAAACATAGCAGCAAGGACACGCTAAACATAGCAGCAAGGACATGCTAAACATAGCAGCAAGGACACGCTAAACATAGCAGCAAGGACACGCTTAACATAGCAGCAAGGACACGCTTAACATAGCAGCAAGGACATGCTAAACATAGCAGCAAGGACACGCTAAACATAGCAGCAAGGACACGCTAAACATAGCAGCAAGGACATGCTAAACATAGCAGCAAGGACACGCTAAACATAGCAGCAAGGACACGCTTAACATAGCAGCAAGGACATGCTAAACATAGCAGCAAGGACACGCTAAACATAGCAGCAAGGACACGCTAAACATAGCAGCAAGGACACGCTAAACATAGCAGCAAGACACGCTAAACATAGCAGCAAGGACACGCTTAACATAGCAGCAAGGACACGCTTAACATAGTAGCAAGGACATGCTAAACATAGCAGCAAGGACAAGCTAAACATAGCAGCAAGGACACGCTTAACATAGCAGCAAGGACACGCTAAACATAGCAGCAAGACACGCTAAACATAGCAGCAAGACATGCTAAACATAGCAGCAAGGACACGCTAAACATAGCAGCAAGGACACGCTAAACATAGCAGCAAGACATGCTAAACATAGCAGCAAGGACACGCTAAACATAGCAGCAAGACACGCTAAACATAGCAGCAAGACATGCTAAACATAGCAGCAAGGACATGCTAAACATAGCAGCAAGACACGCTAAACATAGCAGCAAGGACACGCTAATCATAGCAGCAAGGACACGCTAAACATAGCAGCAAGACACGCTAAACATAGCAGCAAGGACACGCTAAACATAGCAGCAAGGACATGCTAAACATAGCAGCAAGGACATGCTAAACATAGCAGCAAGGACATGCTAAACATAGCAGCAAGGACACGCTAAACATAGCAGCAAGGACATGCTAAACATAGCAGCAAGGACATGCTAAACATAGCAGCAAGGACATGCTAAACATAGCAGCAAGGACATGCTAAACATAGCAGCAAGGACACGCTAAACATAGCAGCAAGACATGCTAAACATAGCAGCAAGGACACGCTAAACATAGCAGCAAGGACACGCTAAACATAGCAGCAAGGACATGCTAAACATAGCAGCAAGGACACGCTTAACATAGCAGCAAGGACATGCTAAACATAGCAGCAAGGACAAGCTAAACATAGCAGCAAGGACACGCTTAACATAGCAGCAAGGACACGCTTAACATAGCAGCAAGGACATGCTAAACATAGCAGCAAGGACACGCTAAACATAGCAGCAAGGACACGCTAAACATAGCAGCAAGGACATGCTAAACATAGCAGCAAGGACACGCTAAACATAGCAGCAAGGACACGCTTAACATAGCAGCAAGGACACGCTTAACATAGCAGCAAGGACATGCTAAACATAGCAGCAAGGACACGCTAAACATAGCAGCAAGGACACGCTAAACATAGCAGCAAGGACATGCTAAACATAGCAGCAAGGACACGCTAAACATAGCAGCAAGGACACGCTTAACATAGCAGCAAGGACATGCTAAACATAGCAGCAAGGACACGCTAAACATAGCAGCAAGGACACGCTAAACATAGCAGCAAGGACACGCTAAACATAGCAGCAAGACACGCTAAACATAGCAGCAAGGACACGCTTAACATAGCAGCAAGGACACGCTTAACATAGTAGCAAGGACATGCTAAACATAGCAGCAAGGACAAGCTAAACATAGCAGCAAGGACACGCTTAACATAGCAGCAAGGACACGCTAAACATAGCAGCAAGACACGCTAAACATAGCAGCAAGACATGCTAAACATAGCAGCAAGGACACGCTAAACATAGCAGCAAGGACACGCTAAACATAGCAGCAAGACATGCTAAACATAGCAGCAAGGACACGCTAAACATAGCAGCAAGACACGCTAAACATAGCAGCAAGACATGCTAAACATAGCAGCAAGGACATGCTAAACATAGCAGCAAGACACGCTAAACATAGCAGCAAGGACACGCTAATCATAGCAGCAAGGACACGCTAAACATAGCAGCAAGACACGCTAAACATAGCAGCAAGGACACGCTAAACATAGCAGCAAGGACATGCTAAACATAGCAGCAAGGACATGCTAAACATAGCAGCAAGGACATGCTAAACATAGCAGCAAGGACACGCTAAACATAGCAGCAAGGACATGCTAAACATAGCAGCAAGGACATGCTAAACATAGCAGCAAGGACATGCTAAACATAGCAGCAAGGACATGCTAAACATAGCAGCAAGGACACGCTAAACATAGCAGCAAGACATGCTAAACATAGCAGCAAGGACACGCTAAACATAGCAGCAAGGACACGCTAAACATAGCAGCAAGGACATGCTAAACATAGCAGCAAGGACACGCTTAACATAGCAGCAAGGACATGCTAAACATAGCAGCAAGGACAAGCTAAACATAGCAGCAAGGACACGCTTAACATAGCAGCAAGGACACGCTAAACATAGCAGCAAGACACGCTAAACATAGCAGCAAGACATGCTAAACATAGCAGCAAGGACACGCTAAACATAGCAGCAAGGACACGCTAAACATAGCAGCAAGACACGCTAAACATAGCAGCAAGACATGC
>NC_140014.1:38828297-38995797 GCF_964263955.1 Coregonus lavaretus
ACAGTAGATAGGACCACTGATGTGTTGTCCTAAACATTCTATGAAGGCTGCAGAGCCCTGAGTTTAAACAGGCACACTACTGTAGCTCTCTCAATTCAATTCAATTCCATTCAAAGGGCTTTATTGGCATGGGAAACATATGTTTACATTACCAAAGCAAGTGAAATAGACAAGAAATACAAGTTAAATAAACAATAAAAATGAACAGTAAACATTACACTCACAAAAATTCCAAAGGAATAGAGACATTTAAAATGTCATATCATGGCCATATACAGTGTTGTAACAATATGCAAATAGTTAAAGTACAAAAGGGAAAATACATAAACATAAATATGGGTTGTATTTACAATGGTGTTTGTTCTTCACTGGTTGCCCGTTTCTTGTGGCAACAGGTCACAAATCTTGCTGCTGTGATGGCACGCTGGTATTTCACCCAATAGATGGGAGTTTATCAAAATTGGATTTGTTTTCTAATTCTTTGTGGCTCTGTGTAATCTGATGAAAATACAGTGCCTTCGGAAAGTATTCAGACCCCTTCCCTTTTTCCACATGTTGTTACGTTACAGCCTTATTCTAAAATTGTTTTTTTTTTAAATGGTATCATCAATCTACACACAATACCCCATAATGACAAAATTAAAACAGGTTTTTATAAATTTTTGCAAATGTATTACAAAAAATTTAAAAATACCTTATTTACATAAGTTTTCAGACCCTTTGCTATGAGACTCGAAATTGAGCTCAGGTGCATCCTGTTTCCATTGATCGTTCTTGAGATGTTTCTACAACTTGATTGGAGTCTATATATAAGGTCCCACAGTTGACAGTGCATGTCAGACCAAAAACCAAGCCATGAGGTCGAAGGAATTGTCCGTAGAGCTCCGAGACAGGTTTGTGTTGAGGCACAGATCTGGGGAATGGTACCAGAAAATGTCTGCAGCATTGAAGGTCCCCAAGAACACAGTGGCCTCCATCATTCTTAAATGGAAGAAGTTTGGAACCACCAAGACTCTTCCTAGAGCTGGCTGCCCGGCCAAACTGAGCAATCGGGGGAGAAGGGCCTTGGTCAGGGAGGTTACCAAGAACCCGATGGTCACTCTGACAGAGCTCCAGAGTTCCTCTGCGGTGATGGGAGAACCTTCCAGAAGGACAACCATATCTGCAGCACACCAGCAATCAGGCCTTTATGGTAGAGTGGCCAGACAGAAGCCATTTCTCAGTAAAAGGCGCATGACAGCCCGCTTGGAATTTGCCAAAAGGCACCTAAAGGACTCTCAGACCATGACAAACAAGATTCTCTGGTCTGATGAAACCAAGATTGAACTCTTTGGCCTGAATGCCAAGCAACAAGTCTGGAGGAAACCAGGCACCGCTCATCACCTGGCCAATAAAATCCCTACGGTGAAGCATGGTGGTGGCAGCATCATGCTGTGGGGATGTTTTTCAGCGGCAAGGACTGGGAGACTAGTCAGGATAGAGGGAAAGATGAACGGAGCAAAGTACAGAGAGATCCTTGATGAAAACCTGCTCTAGAGAAATCTGCATGTAGAGTCTCAATTTGGTGTTTGTCCCCTTTTGTGAATTATTGGTTGGTGAGCGGACCCCAGACCTCACAACCATAAAGGGCAATGGGTTCTATAACTGATTCAAGTATTTTTAGCCAGATCCTAATTGGAATGTTGAATTTTATGTTCCTTTTGATTGCGTAGAAGGCCCTTCTTGCCTTGTCTCTTAGATCGTTCACAGCTTTGTGGAAGTTACCTGTGGCGCTGTATAGTTTTTTGGGTACTCTAGGGCAATGATGTCTAGATGGAATTTGTATTTGTGGTCCTGGCAACTGGACCTTTTTTGGAACACCATTATTTTTGTCTTACTGAGATTTACTGTCAGGGCCCAGGTCTGACAGAATCTGTATAGAAGATCTAGGTGCTGCTGTAGGCCCTCCTTGGTTGGGGACAGAAGCACCAGATCATCAGCAGATCATTCTGGGTGGCAGGTAGCTTAGTGGTTAAGAGCGTTGTGCCAGTAACTGAAAGGTCGCTGGTTCTAATCCCCGAGCCGACTAGGTGAAAAATCTGTTGATGTGCCCTTGAGCAAGGCACTTAACCCTAATTGCTCCTGTAAGTCGCTCTGGATAAGAGCGTCTGCTAAATGACCAATTTATTTATCAGCAAACAGTAGACATTTGACTTCAGATTCTAGTAGGGTAAGGCCAGGTGCTGCAGACTGTTCTAGTGCCCTCACCAATTCATTGATATATGTGTTGAAGAGTGTGGGGCTCCACCCACGGCCCTGTGGAAAGACGTGGGTGTTTTCTGCCAATTTTAACCACACACTTGTTGTTTGTGTATATGGATTTTATAATGTTGTATGTTTTACCTCATGCCAAATTCAGTCAAAAGCTTTTTTTAAATCAACAAAGCATGAGATGGCTTTGCCTTTGTATTGGTTTGTTTTGTTTGTCATTTAGGTCATTTGTCATTTAGGTCATTATGTCATTTGTTTGTCATTTAGGGTGTGCAGGGTGAATACGTGGTCTGTCGTACGGTAATTTGGTAAAAAGCGAATTTGACATTTGCTCAGTACATTGTTTTCACTGAGGAAATGTACGAGTCTGCTGTTAATGATAATGCGTCGTCAGCCCGGTCCGGCCCGTTTCTGCTCCCCGCACCAAGCCAGTGGGGCGCGTCGTCAGTCCGGCACGGTCCGTGCCTGTTCCACCGGTGCCTGGTCCGGCACCGGTCAGCTGCTCCACGCCGGAGCCAGAGCAATCCGCTCCACCGGTGTCCAGTCCAGCTCCGGCCATAGGGGCCAGACCAGACCAGGGGCGCAACGGGGGGGTAGAGAGAGTGTGGTGGTCACGCCCGGAGCCGGATCCGCCGCCGAGGCGGAATGCCCACCCGGCCCCTACCCTCTTGTGTTTGGTCGCAGTCCGCGCCTTTGGGGGGGGGGGTGGGGGGGGGGGGGGGTACTGTCACGCCCTGGCTCTGGGGACTCTTAAATGTTGAGCCAGGGTGTGGATTTTTCCTTGTTTAGTTTTCTAGGTTTGTCGTTCTAGATCGTGTATTTCTATGTTGGCCAGGGTGGTTCCCAATCAGAGACAGCTGTAGCTCGTTGTCTGTTGGCATGTTACGTTGTGGGATCTTGTTCCGTTAAGGTTTGTTGTATAACCTAGGACTTCACGTTTCGTTTGTTGTTTTGTTCATGTTGTGGTGTACTAATAAAGTATGTACGCTTATCACGCTGCGCCTTGGTCCGCATCTGTCGACGATCGTGACAGTTATAGGGCCAAAAAGATTGGAGAAGTGGTTTATCCATACATCTCTGTTTTGGACAGATAACTATTTGTGTTGTTGTTTGTTTAGTGTGTTCCAATTTTCCCAGAAGTGGTTAGATTCTATGGATTCTTCAATTACATTGAGCTGAATTCTGATGTGCTGTTTCTTCTTTTTCCATAGTGAATTTCTGTATTGTTTTAGTGATTCACCATAGTGAAGGCGTAGGCTCTGGTTTTCTGGGTCTCTATGTTTTTGGTTGGATAGGTTTCTCAATTTCTCTCTCTCTCTCTCTCTCTCTCTCTCTCTCTCTCTCTCTCTCTCTCTCTCTCTCTCTCTCTCTCTCTCTCTCTCTCTCTCTCTCTCTCTCTCTCTCTCTCTCTCTCTCTCTCTCTCTCTCTCTCTCTCTCTCTCTCTCTCTCTCTCTCTGTTTCAGACCACACAGAATACACCATCTTCACAGTCCAGCCACCAACGCTATCTGACTGTTATAATTCATCTTAATTGTAAAGTATTCTGTGTCTAGTAATTAACTGCTAGATTTGTTTATCTGGCTCTGCTCTGACTTGAAAGCCAAAAGTAATCTGAAGATTGACTCTCTGAGGCTATAAACAACAAGTATGGCCGATGGTGGAAATTAAAATAGATTAGCTTTAACTATGAGTCTCATAGCACTGGGCACACAATGAACTGATGTTGAACCAACGGGGAATTGACATTGAATTGACGTCTGTGCCCAGTGGGATGTTGTTTTCTGCCTGTTTTAACCCTCCAAGGTATCACTGAAATGAGATGTTGCATAACATAAGCTTTCCTCACAGGTCTGTCTAAACCCTTTGTCTGGGAGGCATGCGAAGTTGAGCTGAATCCATTTTCATTGTAAACAGATTAAAAGATGACATCTTCGCTGTTGTCATAACAAGAGCTGTTTAGAGTACATCCATGTGCAGAGTGTAGGAACAACTCAACACAACACCACCCAACACCACTCAAGACCACTCAAGACAACTCAACACAACTCAACACAACACAATGACAGATTGTAACTTGTACAGCCATTATTGTTATGATGGACAGTAAAGGATTGAGGGCAGTGTCCAAAACCTTCCAGTATTTACTTAAAACACTGCGTTGTATGTGAATGTGTGCTTATGTTACGGACGTCACACTGCTTGCTTAACATTATATATTCCTTACTTACAAGTCCTCAACTGGGATTGATCTCATGTCCTCATCTCGCAAACACACATATTGCCCTCTTGACAACACCTCAGCTAGCTACGCCACTGAAAAGTTAGAAATTCAATGGCGTGAGTGGAGGCATTTCAAGCTGAGGAGAGAAATTACCAATCCATATCTGTTATTTATATGTTATACTTAAATAAGTAATGTTATGTACTTCAATAAGCATCTGGAGTTGATCAATCTGGCCCTTCTCTACAGAGGTCTGGTAAACCTTTCATCCATTGCTACTCCCCTATGTGAACATGCTAAGTATAAATGACAAAATGAAACCCTCATGTTTGGGATAGGCCTACCACTGTACAGACATGGATCATGGCTTATGTTTGATGATCACTGGAATCTATAGCTCACTGTGTTTCTGGAATAGTCTCCACTGAACTAAATGTACCCGAACTGTAGTTTTGGATGGTGAAAATACACATTGAAACACAATAAGGAACGTGGTGAATGGAAGTGGATGGTTTGAGAATCTGGCTGCACGTATTTCTAAATGTTTTGTCTGACAACGTTTCCATCTGGGTGTGTGATCATCATTAGTATAGTTTCACCTGTCATTAACTGTGATGATTGAAAAACGCTTCTCTACAGTAATTTGCAGTGTCATCATCTGTCCGTCTCTGGTAGTTAGCGCTAATGGCAGTTTAAAAGAATTGTATGCATCCCAAATGGCACCCTATTCCCTATATAGTGCGCTACTTTCGACCAGAGCCATGTGGACCCTGTTAAAAGGTAGTGCACTAAATAGGGAATAGGGTGCCATTTGGGATGCAGTCATTGTTTTTCAGTCAAGCCGGAGGGACAATTCTACTGAACATTTCATGGTGATCAGACTTTTATGTTAAAAATACCTAAAGCAGTGTCAAAGTAAAACATCAGAACTTTTGGCTTAAGTGTTTCTTTCACTTAAAGTTAATTTCACTTAAGTGTTTCTTCTTTTTGTTTGTTTGTTTTCATCCTATAAATTATTAGACTAACTGGAAAGATCAAACACTTCCTGTCTCCTTCGAGCTGGATAATGGTCCTTGTACCTCTAATCTATGATCTCCTTTGGCCAGTCTTCTAACATCACAAGGAACTGCTTATGATTAATCAGATTGTCATGCATTGTTGTGTTGCCAGGAAGAGTATGTGGGTAGGATTCCAATATCATGGAAAAATCAAGTCACAAAATCCAGATATCTGGATGGAGAAACATTCCATACACGTGAATAAACAACATTCTGATTGGCTAGTAGGGTGAAATAGTTCCATACTTGAATATGCTTCTGCATTTATTAGTCAACTTGATTTCTAGGCGCATGCACATACACGCATGCACTCATGTACCCACAAACACACACACACACACAGACAGACACCGCGTACAGTATGTGCCAGTCAGAAATCCTGAAGGAGCATCACTCTGTTTGACCTTTCTGAACATGACAGGACAAGACAGGACATGACAGGACAAGACATGGCAGGACAAGACAGGACAAGACAGGGCAAGGCAGGACAAGACAGGGCAAGGCAGGACAAGACAGGGCAGGACAAGACAGGACAGGACAAGACAAGACAGGACAGGACAGGACAGGAAAGGACAAGACAGGATATGACATGACAGGAAAGGACAGGAGAAGACAGAACAATACAGGACAAGACAAAACAGGACAGGACAGAACAAGACAGGACAGAACAGGACAAAACATGACAGGGAGATATATAAACATTCTCTGTCGTCCTGTAATTTCACAAGAATAATATGTGT
The DNA here is from genome assembly GCF_964263955.1 of Coregonus lavaretus. Classification (NCBI taxonomy): domain Eukaryota; kingdom Metazoa; phylum Chordata; class Actinopteri; order Salmoniformes; family Salmonidae; genus Coregonus; species Coregonus lavaretus. The sequence goes on from NC_140014.1 coordinate 38,834,568, forward strand.
GATTTAGATGTTTTTCTCTCTGTAAATCTTGGCCTTGAATCAGTTTTTACTTCTACTTTTTGGATGTGTCACGCCCTGGCTCTGGGGACTCTAGTATGTTGAGCCAGGGTGTGAGTTTTCATTTGTGTTCGTTCTAGTATTGTGTTTCTATGTTGGCCAGTGTGGTTCTCAATCAGAGGCAACGTGAATCAGCTGTTGCTTGTTGTCTCTGATTGGGAACCATACTTAGTCAGCCTGTTTCCCACAGTATGGTGTGGGATCTTGTTCCTTTTGGTTTGTGTTTGTACCGTAGGACTTCACGTATCGTTTGTTGTTTTGTTCGTGTAACATTAATAAAAAGCATGTTCACCTTCCACGCTGCGCCTTGGTCCTCCTCTGTATATGACGATCGTGACAGAAGATCCCACCAGAACTGGACCAAGCAGCGGGTCCAGGAGCCATCGCCAGGGAAATCTCTAGCGGATATCCAGCGCCTCCTCGACTGGGTCAAGCTGTGTGAGCAAGAGAGGGGCTTGACTTGGAAGCAGAAGGGCGAAAGGCTGGCGAGAGATATGGAGACCACGGGAAGGAGAGAAGCCCAGAAATTTTTTAGGGGGGGGGCTCACGCCGTGGACGACGGGGCAGCAGGAGACCGTGATAGAGCGGCCCAGCGGGTTGGCAGAGGAGGCCGCCAGGTTACGGGGGCCACTGGTCAAAAAGGGGAAGGAAGGTGTAGAGGCACGGCGAGAGGTACTGGGGTGTGTTACCAGTCCGGTCCGGCCCGTCCCTGATCCCTGCGTAGGGCCAGTGGTGTGTGTCCCCAGTACGGTCCGGTCTGTTCCTGTCCCTTGCACCGAGCCTGTGCTGCGCGTCGCCAGCCCAGTCCGGTCCATTCCTGCTCTCCGCACCAAGTCAGTGGTGCGCTTCGTCAGCCCGGTCCGGCCCGCTCCTGCTCCCCGCACCAAGCCAATGGTGCGCGTCGCCAGCCCGGCCCGGCCTGTTCCTGCTCCCCGCACCAAGCCAATGGTGCGCGTCGCCAGCCCGGCCCGGCCTGTTCCTGCTCCCCGCACCAAGCCTATGGTGCGCGTCGCCGGCCCGGCCCGGCCTGTTCCTGCTCCCCGCACCAAGCCAATGGTGCGCATCGCCAGCCCGGCCCGGCCTGTTCCTGCTCCCCGCACCAAGCCTATGGTGCGCGTCGCCAGCCCGGCCCGGCCTGTTCCTGCTCCCTGCACCAGGCCAATGGTGCGCGTCGCCAGCCCGGTCCGGCCCGCTCCTGCTCCCCGCACCAAGCCAATGGTGCGCATCGCCAGCCCGGTCCGGCCCGCTCCTGCTCCCCGCACCAAGCCTATGGTGAGCGTCGCCAGCCCGGTCCGGCCCGTTCCTGCTCCCCACACCAAGCCAGGGGTGTGCGTCGTCAGTCCGGCACGGCCCGTGCCTGTTCCACCGGTGCCTGGTCCAGCACCGGTCAGCTGCTTCACGCCGGAGCTAGAGCAATCCGCTCCACCAGTGTGCAGTCCAGCCCCGGCCAGCGGGGCCAGACCGGACCAGGGGTACTTTGGGGGGTTTGGAGAGGGAGTGGGGATCAGGCCCGGAGCCGGATCCGCCGCCAAGGCGGAGTGCTTACCCGGTCCCTCCCCTGTGGTGTTTGGTTGGCGCGGCCAGAATCCGCGCCTTTGGGGGGGGGTACTGTCACGCCCTGGCTCTGGGGACTCTAGTATGTTGAGCCAGGGTGTGAGTTTTCATTTGTGTTCGTTCTAGTATTGTGTTTCTATGTTGGCCAGTGTGGTTCTCAGAGGCAACGTGAATCAGCTGTTGCTTGTTGTCTCTGATTGGGAACCATACTTAGTCAGCCTGTTTCCCACAGTATGGTGTGGGATCTTGTTCCTTTTGGTTTGTGTTTGTACCGTAGGACTTCACGTATCGTTTGTTGTTTTGTTCGTGTAACATTAATAAAAGCATGTTCACCTTCCACGCTGCGCCTTGGTCCTCCTCTGTATACGACGATCGTGACAGAATGGTATTTCGAATATTTCAGAAAGTACAGTAGAATTACAGTACAACAAATTGGTGTTATTTCTACTGGTCCCAAAAAGCTCTTTGCCCCGGATTACCCGAGATTAAAATAACACTTTGACACTGTGTGTGTGTGTGTGTGTGTGTGTGTGTGTCCATGTGTGCGTGCATATGTGCATGTGTTTGTGTGCAAGTGTAAACGTGTGTCTGTGCCATAGTTCATGGATTTAATCATTTCTGCATTAGATATTAATGACATTTCCAAAGATATAACTTAACTTTAACCATTCATAATCAACAGCCTCTAATCTGTGTGTGACAGGGCATAATTAGAGGCATGGTTACTATTTACTGTTTATTTGTTTGGGTTTGTCTGGGTTATTTTTTACTGTGCTTCTCTTCTCTTAAAGATTCTTTACGACACCTGGCTGGGTAGTCACTGGCGGAGGGAAAGAGATCAACAAAGGATGTTTTGTGGGCTATGAATCTCCAGGTTGGACTGCTTCTGTCATCCCTTTATAATGGGCTAAGTAGGGAGAACAGTAGCCCATGGGAACAACACCCACCTCGTGCCGCTTAAAGCCCCACTCTGTGGATAGAAAAATAACAAAATAGCTCTGATGAAGGGAAACTTTGTTACTTGAGTATTACCTAAGTAGTATTACCTAAGTAGTATTACCTAAGTAGTATTACAACATGTTTGGGGATGATGACACATCATTTGAGTTTTTGGTTGTCATTCTGCATCATCTTTTTTTTTTGGAAACGTCAAACGGAACCAAAGACCTGTTGTAGTTTCTCCTGTTGAAGAAGTTTGGGGGATGATCAACCAGAGAGGCCTATAACTGGCTCCTCCCTGTGAACCAATAGTTATTCTGTTCTGCATTGTATGGTCTCCCACTGTGCTGCTCTGCCCAGACACCAGCCAGCCCCCAGCCAGCCCCATTCAGCTCCAGCCATACCAAATCAGGAAGTCTGCTTTAAAGCAACTGTAACACAACAACCATCCCTGTAGGGATAATTGCAAACACACCTCCTTGAAATGAAAATCTAGGAGGTTTTCCTCTCTATTTTTCCCTCAATGATAGGACAGAGTGCTCAACATGTGTTCCATTTAGTCTGATGATAATGCATACTTTGCTGATGACAGGTAGAACAAACTACAGCCATAATCTGTAACTTCTAAGTATTTAAATATAATTCTGTGTGAGCCTCTTTCATATGAGCCTTCAAACTGTACGTTTGATCACAGCCGTTTCAAGGATTTACTGTCACAAAGTGTATGCTTCAATCAGTGACCACTTTCACCCTTCAGTTTCAGATAGAGATTCAGTCTCAATTTAGTTGCTTGTCGTAGGTACAGTAGCACTGTACACCTACAGTATATGCAAATGTATATAATCTCTGATATTAAAAGGTTTTGCATTTCTTCCTTCTACCTAAGAATGTACTGCTTAAAGTTGAGCTCTGATAATCTAACTGTCACTGTGAATCAGACTCTCACTCACAAAACTGAATTCAAATAGATTTGTCAGCTATGGGACTGCACCTGTTTGGTGCCAGTACATTATAATGTTAGGAAGATGATATTAGTTATAGGTGAAGGTTTAACACCATTCCTGACTGAGTATAACTGCCATTTATCTTCTGTTTACTCAGTGTCAACCCAAGGCTTAGTCTCAATTCACCTCCCTCTGCGACTGGATCCTGGACTTCCTGATGGGCCGCCCCCTGGTGGTGAGGGTAGGCAACAACACAGCCACTGACCCTCAACACGGGAGCCCCTCAGGGGTGCGTGCTTAGTCCCTTTCTGGACACCCTGTTCACCCACGACTGCGTGGCCGCACACGACTCCAACACCATCATTAAGTTTGCTGACGACACGACGGTGGTAGGCCCGATCACTGACGACGATGAGACAACCTATAGGGAGGAGGTCAGTGACCTGGTAGTGTGGTGCCAGGACAACAATCTCTCCCTCAACGTCGGCAAGACAAAGGAGCTGATCGTGAACTACAGGAAATGGAGGGCCGAGCACGCCCCCATCCACATCAATGGGGCTGTAGTGGAGCGGGTCGAGACCTTCAAGTTCCTCAGTGTCACTAAGGAATTAACCTGGTCCACACACACCAACAGAGTCGTGAAGAAGGCAGGACAACGTCTCTTCCGCCTCAGGAGGCTGAAAATATTTGGCATGGGCCTTCAGATCCTCGAAGAGTTCTACAGCTGCACCATTGAGAACATCTTGACTGGCTAAATCACCGCTTGGTATGGCAACTGCTTGGCAGGTGCTACAGAGGGTAGTGCGTACGACCCAGTACATCACTGGGGCCGAGCTCCCTGCCATCCAGGACCTCTATACCAGGCAGTGTCAGGGGAAGGCCAACAAAAATTGAAGGTCCCCAAGAATACAGTGGCCTCCATAATTCTTAAATGGAAGAAGTTTGGAACCACCAAGACTCTTCCTAGAGCTGGCCGCCCGGCCAAACTGAGCAATCAGGGGAGAAGGGCCTTGGTCAGGGAGGTGACCAAGAACCTGATGGTCACTCTGACAGAGCTCCAGAGTTCCTCTGTGGAGATGGGAGAACCTTCCAGAAGGACAACCATCTCTGCAGCACTCCACCAAATCAGGCCTTTATGGTAGAGTGGGCAGACGGAAGCAACACCTCAGTAAAAGGCACATGACAGCCCACTTGGAGTTTGCCAAAAGGCACCTAAAGACTCTCAGACCATGAGAAACAAGATTCCCTGTTCTGATGAAGCCAAGATTGAACTCTTTAGCCTGAATACCAAGCGTCACGTCTGGAGGAAGCCTGGCACCATCCCTACGGTGAAGCATGGTGGTGGCAGCATCATGCTGTGGGGATGTTTTTCAGCAGCAGGGACTGGGAGACTAGTCAGGCTCAAGGGAAAGATGAACGGAGAAAAGTACAGAGAGATCCTTGATGAAAACCTGCTCCAGAGTGCTCAGGACCTCAGACTGGGGTGAAGGTTCCCCTTCCAACAGGACAATGACCCAAAGCACAAAGCCAACACAATGCAGGAGTGGCTTCGGGACAAGTCTCTGAATGTCTTTGAGTGGCCCAGCCAGAGCCTGGACTTGAACCCAATCAGACATCTTTGGAGAGACCTGAAAATAGCTGTGCAGCAACACTCCCCATCCCACCTGGCAGAGCTTGAGAGGTTCTGCAGAGAAGAATGGGAGAAACTCCCCAAATACAGGTGTGCCAAGCTTGTAGCGTCATACCCAAGAAGACTCAAGGCTGTAATCGCTGCCAAAGGTGCTTCAACAAAGTACTGAGTAAAGGGTCTGAATACTTATGTAAATGTGATATTTCCGTTTTTTATTATATAATACATTTGCAAAATTTTCTAAAACTGCTTTGTCATTATGGGGTATTGTGTGTAGATTGATGAGGAAAACATATATTTTTATCCATTTTAGAATAAGGTTGTAACGTATCAAAATTTGGAAAAAGTAAAGGGGTCTGAATACTTTCCGAATGCACTGTATCTTCCTCAATTACCATGTACCCCTGCACATCGACTCGGTACCCCATGTATTAAGCCAAGTTATCGTTACTCATTGTGTATTTATTCCTGGTGTTATTATCTTTCTACTATTTTTCAATTTTTCTCTCTGCATTGTTGGGACGGGCCCGTAAGTAAGCATTTCCTGTTAGTCTACATCTGTTGTTTACTAAGCTTGTGACAAATAATTTTTATTTGATTGCTGTCTTTGACTTTCATTTTTACATTTTTAGTCATTTAGCAGACGCTCTTATCCAGAGCAACTTACAGTTAGTGAGTGCATACATTTTCATACTGGCCCCCCGTGGGAAACGAACCCACAACCCTGGCGTTGCAAGCGCCATGCTCTACCAACTGAGCTACTCCCCATTCAGTATGGTACGTTATTTTTCCTCTGTTATTTTTACCTTGCCATTGAAGACCACTAGTCTACAGTAGGTGCCAGTGTGTCTCTGCATCAACCAATTTATCAAACTAACTACATAATCAGTCAGGCTCCCAGGCCAGAGGTCAAAAGGCTTCCATAAACTGTCTGTTCAGCTATAAATATTCAGACAGAAGATGTATTACCTTACCTGTAAAAAAATATATAAGGCAATGTTTATGTGACCCCCTTTAAAAAAAAAACGTTCAAACACCCCCTTTCAAGCACCCCTTTCAAACACCCCCTTTCTTACCACCTTCTTGCAGGTAAACCCCTTTTATTCAGTATGGACAAAGATTTTTTCTTCAACGAGTCGGACGCAAAGGATATCCTACAGACACCCGACAAGGCCCAAATCCCTGTCACTCGCATGAGAAAGAGACAGACATATCGTGGACGTAGGTCGGGGTGCCTTGTAAGGATCCGACGGCGAGCGAGTAAACTGCCTCTTCCATCAATCCTATTAGACAATGTTCAATCATTTGAAAACAAATTGGACGACCTAAGATTACGGTTATCCTACCAACGGGACATTAAAAACTGTAATATCTTATGTTTCACCGAGTCGTGGCTGAATGACGACATGGATAACATACAGCTAGCGGGCTATACGCTACATCGGCAGGATAGAACGGCTGACTCCGGTAAGACAAGGGGTGGCGGTCTGTGTATATTTGTAAACAACAGCTGGTGCATAAAATCTAATACTAAGAAGTCTCAAGGTTTTGCTCGTCGGAGGTAGAGTATCTCATGATAAGCTGTAGACCACACTATTTACCAAGAGAGTTTTCATCTATATTTTTCGTAGCTGTCTATTTACCACCACAAACCGATGCTGGCACTAAGATTGCACTCAATGAGCTGTATAAGGCCATAAGTAAACAGGAAAACGCTCATCCAGAGGCAGCGCTCCTAGTGGCCGGGACTTTAATGCAGGGAAACTTAAATCCGTTCTACCTAATTTCTACCAGCATGTTAAATGTGCAACCAGAGGGAAAAAAACTCTAGACCACCTTTACGCCACACACAAAGATGCGTACAAAGCTCTCCCTCACCCTCCATTTGGCAAATCTGACCATAACTCTATCCTCCTGATTCCTGCTTATAAGCAAAAACTAAAGCAGGAAGCACCAGTGACTTGGTTAATAAAAAAGTGGTCAGATGACGCAGATGCTAAGCTACAGGACTGTTTTGTTAGCACAGACTGGAATATGTTCCGGGATTCTTCCGATAGCATTGAGGAGTACACCACATCAGTCACTGGCTTCATCAATAAGTGCATCGATGACGTCGTCCCCACAGTGACCGTACGTACATACCCCAACCAGAAGCCATGGCAACATCCGCACTGAGCTAAAGGGTAGAGCTGCCGCTTTCAAGGAGTGGGACTCTAACCCGGACGCTTATAAGAAATCCCGCTATGCCCTCCGACGAACCATCAAACAGGCAAAGAGTCAATACAGGACTAAGATTGAATCGTACTACACCGGTTCTGACACTTGTCAGATGTGGCTGGGCTTGAAAACTATTACAGACTACAAAGGGAAGCACAGCCGCGAGCTGCCAAGTGACACATGCCTACCAGACGAGCTAAATCACTTCTACGCTCGCTTCAAGGCAAGCAACTCTGAAGCATGCATCAGCTGTTCCGGATGTGATCATGCTCTCCGTAGCCGATGTGAGTAAGACTTTTAAGCAGGTCAACATTCACAAGGCCGCAGGGCCAGACGGATTACCTGGACGTGTACCCTGAGCATGGGCTGACCAACTGGCAAGTGTCTTCACTGACATTTTCAACATGTCCCTGACTGAGTCTGTAATACCAACACGTTTCAAGCAGACCACCATAGTCCCTGTGCCCAAGGACACTAAGATAACCTGCCTAAATGACTACCGACCCTAAGCACTCACGTCTGTTTTGAAAGGCTGGTCATGGCTCACATCAACACCATTACCCCAGAAACCCTAGACCCACTCCAATTTGCATACAGCCCCAACAGATCCACAGATGATGCAATCTCTATTGCACTCCACACTGCCCTTTCCCACCTGGACAAGAGGAACACCTACGTGAGAATGCTATTCATTGACTACAGCTCAGCGTTTAACACCATAGTGCCCTCAAAGCTCATCACTAAGCGAAAGACCCTGGGACTAAACACCTCCCTCTGCAACTGGATCCTGGAATCCTGACGGGCCGCCCCCAGGTGGTAAGGGTAGGTAACAACACATCTGCCATGCTGATCCTCAACACAGGGGCCCCTCAGGGGTGCGTTCTCAGTCCCCTCCTGTACTCCCTGTTCTCCCATGACTGCATGGCAAGGCACGACTCCAACACCATCATTAAGTTTGCAGATGACACAACAGTGGTAGGCCTGATCACCGACAACGATGAGACAGCCTATAGGGAGGAGATCAGAGACCTGGCCGTGTGGTGCCAGGATAACAACCTCTCCCTCAACGTGATCAAGACAAAGGAGATGATTGTGGACTACAGGAAAAAAAGAGGACTGAGTACGGGGCTGTAGTGGAACAGGTTGAGAGCTTCAAGTTCCTTGGTGTCCACATCACCAACAAACTATCATGGTCCAAACACACCAAGACAGTCGTGAAGAGGGCACGACAAAGCCTATTCCCCTTCAGGAGACTGAAAAGATTTGGCATGGGTCCTCAGATCCTCAAAAAGTTATACAGCTGCACCATCGAGAGCATCCTGACTGGTTGCATCACCACCTGGTATGGCAACTGCTCGGCCTCCGACCGCAAGGCACTACAGAGGGTAGTGCGTACGGCCCAGTACATCACTGTTGCGAGGGGTGGGGGTTGTTGTTAAACCCTGGAGGCAGTTTGCATTTCAAATTAGGTAAGTGTTAAACAATGGATGTCTGAATGAAGACTGGCATATTAAGTTAAATATTAAATGGCATATTAAGACTGGGGCTGAGGCTGGAGTTGTGGCTGGGGATGGTGCTGGAGAAGCTGGGGCTGGAGTTGATGCTCGGGCTGAGGTTGGGGATGGGGCTGGGGCTGGAGTTGATGCTGGGGTTGGGGCTGGGGTTGATGTTGATGTTGGGGCTGATACTGGGGTTGGAGCTGGGTTAGGGCTGGGGTTGAGGCTGGAGTTGATACTGGTGCTGGGGTTGATGCTGGGGTTGTAGTTGGAGATGGAGTTGGGGCTGGAGTTGGGGCTGGGGTTGGGGCTGGAGTTGAGGCTGGGGTTGGGTCTGGATCAGGCTGGGTCAGCACTCCTACTTTGAGAAGCTTTTTGAGTACAGCCCCCCCCCCTCTCCCCTCCCCCTCAGGAGGAACCAACCGTATTACAGCCAGTCCCTGGAACAGAGTGATGAATAAACATACTGGGACTAACTACAACCAGATATTCCCCAGCTCTAGCCATGAACTGGGTTTCAGCCCAAATCGCACCATATTCCCTTTATAGTGCACTACTTTTGACCAGGACCCTGGTCAAGATAGTGCATTATATAGGGTGAGATTTGGGACGCAAACCTCTTAGGGATAGGCTGGCTGATCACCGTGCACAGTCTCCAAGGCCCAAAACAACTCCTGTTGTAAGGCCTTGGCTTAACAACGGTCTTCTTGACTGCATGTGGCTCTGTGGCTCTGTGGTGTAACAACGCCTACTCTCCAGTCTCCAGCCACTCTTTTAGTTCATTGTGTATTCATACAGCTACATTTCGTTAGGAAGAAACTTTAACCTGTAAAATGATCAAAACAAAGGATTTCACACTCAATATACTGTTTTCTTTAATGTTGTTCTGGAGTAGCATAATGAAGGAAGGGTTCTTAGTAGTGTAATTCTGCCTGACTCACCAACTCATGAGACGTCGTCATCCAGGATGTGAACTCTCCATTTAGAGAGTTGAACTGTACAGCCTGACACACAGACACATGCATGTGCACGCATGCACACACACACACACACACACACACACAGACACACACACACACACACTCCAACCACTGTCTAGAGAGAGGGACAGAGAGGGGGTAGCCATAGAAATGGAAAACGGAACAGGGCCCAGATTCACAAAACCTTCTTAAGAAGATATAGACTTAAGAAGAAAGATAAGCAAAGTTGCTATTCCTCAAAAAGGTTCTTGGAAAATGTCTTGCACTATTTCTTATGTTTCTCCTTAAGCAAAACGTTAAGAAGAAATAAAGTTATTGGAAATGTTCTTAATTGCAAGATAGCTAAACCCTTATGAAAGCAATTTAACATGTTTAATTCACTCACAAACTTCATCTGAACGTTTCAGTATTGATTATTTTATATCCAAGAACATGTTTTAGAACAGTAACCTCAGTAAGAAATATGCTAACATGATTGCCATTGCTAGCTAGATAGCTAGCTAAAATGGTTGCCTAGCAACAAACATCTTAAGAAGATGACAAGATATTTGAGAAGTTACATCTCAAGATGCAAGAAAATCATTACATCTCAAGATATTGTTGAGAAATCTTATGAACTTCGTTTTCTTCTTAAGAAGCTTCTTAAGTTTTTGCCTAAAATTGTTTTGTGAATCTGGGCCCAGTGGAGGCAGCAGTGTTCTCCCCTTGTATTCCCATTGTATTGGTGGGACAGCCCCCCTCACCTACCTCTGTTGGCTTCAATTGAAGATTGCAGTGCCAGAGGGCCTGGATGTGGCTTTGGGCCTGGTGAATAATCTAGGGGAAACACTGGAAGACAGAATAGATACAATAGGTTAGAAAAGGGACAGATTAGGGAGTTGTAAGAGAATGTCATGACATATAACAGTAACAGAGGATTCAAATACATGCCACATAAATAACAAGTACTACTTGTGAGAGGTCTCCACCTGGCATTCATTGCTAAAAAGTGAGTAGTGAACAGATATTGTGAAATAATAACAGCTAGCTAGGTGTGAGACGGCCATTAACAGCTCTGGGCTAGCTAGGTGTGAGACAGCCATTAACAGCTCTGAGCTAGCTAGGTGTGATACAGCCATTAACAGCTCTGAGCTAGCTAGGTGTGAGACAGCCATTAACAGCTCTGAGCTAGCTAGGTGTGAGACAGCCATTAACAGCTCTGGGCTAGGTGTGAGATGGCCGTTAACAGCTCTGAGCTAGCTAGGTGTGAGATGGCCGTTAACAGCTCTGAGCTAGCTAGGTGTGAGACAGCCATTAACAGCTCTGAGCTAGCTAGGTGTGAGACAGCCATTAACAGCTCTGAGCTAGCTAGGTGTGAGACAGCCATTAACAGCTCTGAGCTAGCTAGGTGTGATACAGCCATTAACAGCTCTGAGCTAGCTAGGTGTGAGACAGCCATTAACAGCTCTGAGCTAGCTAGGTGTGAGACAGCCATTAACAGCTCTGGGCTAGGTGTGAGATGGCCGTTAACAGCTCTGAGCTAGCTAGGTGTGAGATGGCCGTTAACAGCTCTGAGCTAGCTAGGTGTGAGACAGCCATTAACAGCTCTGAGCTAGCTAGGTGTGAGACAGCCATTAACAGCTCTGAGCTAGCTAGGTGTGAGATGGCCGTTAACAGCTCTGAGCTAGCTAGGTGTGATACATCCATTAACATCTCTGGGCTAGCTAGGTGTGAGATGGCCGTTAACAGCTCTGGGCTAGGTGTGAGACAGCCATTAACATCTCTGGGCTAGGTGTGAGATGGCCATTAACAGCTCTGGGCTAGCTAGGTGTGAGACGGACATTAACAGCTCTGGGCTTTGATGAATTCACCATCCTGCTGTACTGCCTCTGGTACACCCTCCTTCCCTGGAACCCGCATGGAGAAACAGGATGTGGAGTGAGAATGATATACGTCCCAAATGGCACCCTATAGTGCACTACTTTTGACAAGGGCCCATAAGGGTCAAAAGTAGTGCACTATATAGGAAATAGGATATGAATTGGGGGCCTCACATGTTGGTCTTGATGACCTCAATTATAATGTCAAATCAAATCAAATCAAATGTTATTTGCCACATGCACCGAATACAACAGGTGTAGACATTACAGTGAAATGCTTACCTACAGCCCTTAACTAACCATTAAAAAAATAAATAATAATAACAGTAGGGAGGCTATATACAGGGGGGGTACCGGTGCAGAGTCAATATGCGGGGGCACCGGCTAGTCGAGGTAATTGAGGTAATTTGTACATGTGGGTAGAGTTAAAGTGACTATGCATAAATAATAAACAGAGTTGCAGCAGCGTAAAAGAGGGGGATGGGGTGGGGTGGGGGGGCAGTGCAAATAGTCTGGGTAGCAATGACTAGCTGTTCAGGAGTCTTATGGCTTGGGGGTAGAAGCTGTTGAGAAGCCTTTTGGACCTAGACTTGGCGCTCCGTTACGACTTGCTGTGCGGTAGCAGAGAGAACAGTCTATGACTAGGGTGGCTGGAGTCTTTGACAATTTTGAGGGCCTTCCTCTGACACCGCCTGGTATAGAGGTCCTGGATGGCAGGAAGCTTGGCCCCAGTGATGTACTGGGCCGTACGCACTACACCCGGTAGTACCTTGCGGTCGGAGGCCGAGCAGTTGCCATACCAGGCGGTGATACAACCAGTCAGGACGCTCTCGATGGTGCAGCTGTAGAACTTTTTGAGAATCTGAGGACCCATGCCAAATCTTTTCAGTCTCCTGAGGGGGAATAGGCTTTGTATAGTTATAGTACAGGGTTGTGTTTCTACATTGTGTAGGCTACATAAAATGGATTTCAACATGCGTGTAACTACCAAAATAAAGGAAACACTTGAGTAAACGAGGGATAGAAAGTACATTGAAAGCAGGTGCTTCCACACAGGTGTGGTTCCTGAGTTAATTAAGCAATTAACATCCCATCATGCTCAGGGTCATGCATAAAAGTGCCCAGTTGCCCATTATTTTGGCTACCATGGTGCGAAGAAGAGATATCAGGGACTTTGAAACAGGGTTCTCAAAGTAACATAGGGGGTTTAACAGTGTGTATGTCTGTGTGTCTGTCTGTCTCTGTGTGTGTGTGTGTGTGTGTGTGTGTGTGTGTGTGTGTGTGTGTGTGTGTGTGTGTGTGTGTGTGTGTGTCAGTCACCAGATCTCAACCCAATTGAACACTTATGGGAGATTCCGGAGCGGCGCCTGAGACAGCATTTTCCATGACCATCAATAAAACACCAAATGATGGAATTTCTTGTGGAAGAATGGTGTCGCATCCCTCCAATAGAGTTCCAGACACAGAATCTATGCCAAGGTGCATTTAAGCTTTTCTGTCGGCTTGTGGTATACCCAATGCCCTATTAAGACACTTTATGTGGGTGTTTCCTTTATTTTGGCAGTTACCTGTGTATAAGAGCAGTTTGGGTTTCCAGTAAAATGAGAAGGTGAATTGGACTTGGATCTGAATAACATAGAAAAACATATATTCCAATAAGCTCATGGCACAGGCAAAGCAATGAATCTCAAACTAAAATAAGGACTGCGTTCCAAATGATACCCTATTAGATTTGATAGTGCACTACTGTTGACCAGGGCCCATAGGGCTTTGTTCAAAAGTAGTGCACTATATAGGGAATAGGGTGCCATTTGGGACGCAGGACATGATGGTTGGTTTGACTGTGGAAACATACTTATGTTGTAACTGAACCCCAGGCAGGGGATGTTTGGAGGAGCAACAGTGCTGTGGGAGTAATTTCTGGTCCGCGTGTATTTACACAGAAAACAGCAGATGTAGTCTCTCTTCCAAATGGCACCATATTCCCTATATAGTGCACTACTTTTGACCAGAGATCTATGGGCCCTAGTGCACTAAATAGGGAATAGGGTGTCATTTGGGACACATTCTTATTCTCACATTCCTCTACAGGATGTGTTCATCTGAACAGCATTATGGTTAAAACCACTTGCATTGTTGGATGATGCAAATGGACGCCATGTCCCTCTTTCTCATTGGGTGGAATGTGTTGTGTTCCTATGGTGTGTGTGTGTGCCATTGTGTGTGTGTGTGTGTGAGTGTGTGTGTGTGTGTGTGTGTGCGTGTTTGTGTGTGTTTGTGTGTGTGTGTGTGTGTGTGTGTGTGTGTGTGTGTGTGTGCTTGCGTGTATGCGTGTGTTGTGTGTCGTCTGTGGTGTGTATGGAAATAAACAGAACATTCAGATCATGAGGACTTGGACTCAACCCTCCCTCTTTCCCCCCAGAGGAACCACATTCCATTTCATCCCAGCAGATACTCTGGTCTACCTGGTCTGGTCTACCTGGTCTGGTCTACCTGGTCTGGTCCACCTGGTCTGGTCCACCTGGTCTGGTCTACCTGGTCTGGTCTACCTGGTCTGGTCTACCTGGTCTGGTCTACCTGGTCTGGTCCACCTGGTCTGGTCAACCTGGTCTGGTCCAACAATGTTGTTGCACAACTTAGTGGATTGGAGATGGAGTATTATAGCTAGCCTGGATCTAAACGTAGCGATTCCATTTTGGACCCATGGGCTTTTGGATTGTGGCCTTCTCCCGCTGCCGTTAGTGGCATACATAGCACAGTTAGCCAGGTCCCAGAGCTGTCCTGTTCTGGCATAACAATGACCATAGGAGTTGGGTATACAGAACAAACAGATCTGGGACCAGGCTAGACACAGCTCTCTCTTGGGGTCAGACCCCACGCTACTCCACAGCCACAGACAGATTTCCTATTACAGTCACTCTCCGGTCTCTAGGGCAGCTTCCCAAATGATACCCTTGGCCATTTGGGACACAGCCTAGTACCCTTACAGCACAGACAGGACGGTGCTGGTTAGTATACAGGAGTGAGGAGGTGGAGTGGGGTCTGTGCCATGCTGGGCTGAACCACTCTGTCATCATGGTGGCCTCAGGCACATTCTACAGTTCCTGGGTATCAATGAAGAGAAAAAAAGAACAGTGAGTCACAATTTCGTCATAATGTAGTGCGAAACGGCTCGCAATGTTTCGACCTGATAATATGTGACTGGCTTAAGAAACAAAGAGAAAGAGAGTGTGTTTTGTAGGTCTCTCTCTCTCTCTCTCTCTCTCTCCTCTCTCTCTCTCTCTCTCTCTCTCTCTCTTCTCTCTCTCTCTCTCTCTCTCTCTCTCTCTCTCTCTCTCTCTCTCTCTCTCTCTCTCTCTCTCTCTCCCGCCCCCTCCCTCTCCGTCTCTCTCTCTCTCTCTCTCTCTCTCTCTCTCTCTCTCTCTCTCTCTCTCTCTCTCTCTCTCTCTCTCTCTCTCTCCCTCTCTCTCTCTCTCTCCCTCTCTCTCTCTCTATCCCTCTCTCTCTCTCTCTCTCCCCCCCTCTCTCTCTCTCTCTCTCTCTCCCTCTCCCTCTCCCTCTCCCTCTCCCTCTCTCTCTCTCTCTCTCTCTCTCTCTCTCCCTCCCCCTCCCTCTCTGTCTCTCTCTCTCTCTCTCGCTCTCTCTCTCTCTCTCTCTCTCTCTCTCTCTCTCTCTCTCCCTCCCCCTCCCTCTCTGTCTCTCTCTCTCTCTCTCTCTCTCTCTCTCTCTCTCTCTCTCTCTCCCTCTCTCTCCCTCAATCTATTTGTTTAAATAGCCGCTTGTAAAAAGTCTATGATCTGTTTGAAACCTTTGTTGTTTTTAAACTCTTTTGTGGATTGAAAAGTGGGACTTTCCCATTTGTGGCGAACTAGTCAACATTGGAACGAACTGTGTAACATTTCAAACTAATGTAACGGAATACCTATAGCCGAATATGAACCTTTTTCTTTTCCTTAAGACTGGCTTGTCCCTCAGCCAATAATCCAGGACGCATTAGATCACTAGACTGGCTTGCCCCTCAGCCAATACTCCGGGACTCATTAGATCACTAGACTGGCTTGCCCCTCAGCCAATACTCCGGGACTCATTAGATCACTAGACTGGCTTGTCCCTCAGTGTCACGATCGTCTTGACGAGAAGTAGACCAATGCGCAGCGTGTTGCACGAACATGGTGATCTTTATTATCTTAAGAGATAATCTATACAATACACAAAACAATAAACGACTCGTGAAGTCCACAGTGACAAAGACCGACAAGGAACAAAAACCCACAAACACAAAGTGAAACACAGACAGTTAAATATGGCTCCCAATCAGAGACAACCAGCACACAGCTGACACTCGTTGCCTCTGATTGGGAGTCACTCAGTCAAACATAGAAAATGACGAACTAGAAACACCCAACATAGAAACAGAACACATAGAATGAACACACCCTGGCTCAACATATAGAGTCCCAGAGCCAGGGTGTGACAGTACCCCCCCCCCTAAAGGCGCGGACTGCGACCGCGCCTAAATACGAGCAAAACAGGGGAGGGCTGGGTGGGCATTCCTCCTCGGCGGCGGCTCCGGCTCCGGGCTTGCCCACCACCCTCCAACAAACCCCCCATAGCGCCCCTGGGCCGGTCTGGCCCCGCTGGCTGGAGCTGGACTGGACGTAGCAGGAGCGGTAGGCTTCAGCTCCTTAGTGGAGCAGTTGAGCGGTACCTGAATTGGCACCGATGACCCAGGCACGGGTTGTGCCGGACTGATGACTCGCACCCCTGGCTTGGTGCGAGTGGCAGGAACGGGCCGGGCCGGGCTGGCGACGCGCACCGTAGACTTGGTGCGAGTGGCAGGAACAGGCCGGACCGGGCTGGCGACGCGCACCGTAGACTTGGTGCGTGGAGCAGGGACAGGCCGGGCCGGGCTGGCGACGCACCCCGTAGGCTTGGTGCGTGGAGCAGGGACAGGCCGGGCTGGGCTGGCGACGCACACCGTAGGCTCGGTGCGTGGAGCAGGAACAGGCCGGACTGGGCTGGCGACGCACACCGTAGGCTTGGTGCGTGGAGCAGGGACAGGCCGGGCCGGGCTGGCGACGCACCCCGTAGGCTTGGTGCGTGGAGCAGGGACAGGCCGGGCTGGGCTGGCGACGCACACCGTAGGCTTGGTGCGTGGAGCAGCAACTGGCCGGACTGGGCTGGCGACGCACACCGTAGGCTTGGTGCGTGGAGCAGGAACAGGCCGGGCTGGGCTGGCGACGCACACCGTAGGCTTGGTGCGTGGAGCAGGGACAGGCCGGGCTGGGCTGGCGACGCACACCGTAGGCTTGGTGCGTGGAGCAGCAACTGGCCGGACTGGGCTGGCGACGCACACCGTAGGCTTGGTGCGTGGAGCAGGAACAGGCCGGGCTGGGCTGGCGACGCACACCGTAGGCTTGGTGCGTGGAGCAGGGACAGGCCGGGCTGGGCTGGCGACGCACACCGTAGGCTTGGTGCGTGGAGCAGCAACTGGCCGGACTGGGCTGGCGACGCACACCGTAGGCTTGGTGCGTGGAGCAGGAACAGGCCGGGCCGGGCTGGCGACGCACACCGTAGGCTTGGTGCGAGGGGCAGGAACATGCAGGGCTGGCGGCGTGCACCTTACACTTAGTGCGGGAAGCAGGAACGGGCCGGACCGGACTGGTGACGCACACCACTTGCTTGGTGTGAGGAGCGGGACTGGGTTTCGTCATAACCCCCCGCTCCCTCAGCTGCCTACCGAGTTCCTCTCGCCGTGCCTCATTTCTCACCCTTTCCCTTATCGCCTCCAAATGCTCCATCCTCTGCAACACTACCTCCTGCTCCCTCGTCGTCCCTGCCGTGTGCCCCCCCCTAAAAATTGTTTGGGGTTGCCTCTCGCCTGTCCGACGTTGACCCTGCTGACGCCGCTGCTCCTCTCTCCGTCGCCTCTCCACCGTCTCACTCCATGGCCGGCGATCCATCCCGGCCAGGATCTCCTCCCAGGTCCAGGACCCTTTCCCGTCTAATATCTCCTCCCATGACCAGGCTGCCTGCTCCTGGACACGCTGCTTGGTCCTGGTATGGTGGGTTTTTCTGTCACGATCGTCTTGACGAGAAGTAGACCAATGCGCAGCGTGTTGCACGAACATGGTGATCTTTATTATCTTAAGAGATAATCTATACAATACACAAAACAATAAACGACTCGTGAAGTCCACAGTGACAAAGACCGACAAGGAACAAAAACCCACAAACACAAAGTGAAACACAGACAGTTAAATATGGCTCCCAATCAGAGACAACCAGCACACAGCTGACACTCGTTGCCTCTGATTGGGAGTCACTCAGTCAAACATAGAAAATGACGAACTAGAAACACCCAACATAGAAACAGAACACATAGAATGAACACACCCTGGCTCAACATATAGAGTCCCAGAGCCAGGGTGTGACACTCAGCCAATACTCCGGGACGCATTAGATCACTAGACTGGCTTGTCCCTCAGCCAATACTCCGGGACTCATTAGATCACTAGACTGGCTTGTCCCTCAGCCAATACTCCGGGACTCATTAGATCACTAGACTGGCTTGTCCCTCAGCCAATACTCCGGGACTCATTAGATCACTAGACTGGCTTGTCCCTCAGCCAATACTCCGGGACTCATTAGATCACTAGACTGGTTATCCCTCAGCCAATACTCCGGGACTCATTAGATCACTAGGCCATGTTTTTGCAGGAGTTTCGATTCGCTATAGATTCGCTATTTCATCCAAAACTGATGACCTCATCGAGGCCCAGCAGCATAGAGAAGCATAAACACTAATTTTGGTGAAGAGTTAGAATTGATGCATTTCTTATACATGTTGTGTGTTGCTCTGTCCCTGAGTGTTACGTCTGCGCCTACTGTTTTATATATTTTTATTTTTTTTCTGAGCTGAGTTCTGATGTGCAAGTTCAATTCCCTTCAGGCCAATAATGGTTTAATTCATTCAGGATTAAGGTATTAGTGAATTAACAAGACAATGCAGTGCTGCTGGGTTAATCTCTCTCCTCACCTCTCCTCTCCTCTCCTCTCCTCTCATCTCCTCTTGTCATTTGACAGCCTTCCTAATGCTCCCAGACTCTGCATGTATCTGTGTGATGAGTTAGATCATGTCTAACCTGTGTGTTGGCTCTGCTTGTCCATACCTGCCCAGGACACTTCCCAAAGACGGAAACAATATGGGCCCGTCTCAATTGGCACCCCATTCCCTATATAATGTACATTGAACAAAAATATTAACGTAACATGCAACAATTTAAAAGATGTTACTGTGTTACAGTTCATATAAGGAAATCAGTCAATCAAAATAAATTCATTAGACCCTAATCTATGGATTTCACATGACTGGGAATACTGTCAAGGGGTGCTGAAGGTGGGTGTGGTGCAGGAATCAAGCGCAGGACGCAGAAACTAATTCCAAAAGACTTTAGTGAATTATTCACGTAGTAAACGAGCACAATAAGCCCAGAGGCGAAATAAAGGCGCACACAGGCGTCAAACAAACGGCGCACTAACGTGCGAAAACCTCTCCAAAACAACGGAGGGAAGTACATAGCTCAAACACCAAAACAGAAGAGCAATCACACACAACACCAAACACACACAACGAGAACTAAATAGGACACTAACGAGGACTAACTAGACACAGGTGTACAACATCAAGACAAAACCAAACGAACATGAAACATAGATCGGTGGCAGCTAGTACTCCGGGGACGACGACCGCCGAAACCTGCCCGAACCAGGAGGAGGAGCAGCCTCGGCCGAAACCGTGACAGTCCCCCCCCTTGACGCGCGGCTCCAGCCGTGCGCCGACCCCGGCCTCGGGGACGACCAGGAGGACGCGGAGCAGGGCGCGCGGGATGGTCCCGGTGGAACTCCGACAGGAGAGATGGGTCTAGGATGTCCCTCCGCGGCACCCAGCACCGCTCCTCCGGGCCGTACCCCTCCCACTCCACGAGATACTGGAGACCCCCCATCCGGCGTCTAGAGTCCAAGATGGACCGAACGGTGTACGCCGGAGCCCCCTCGATGTCCAGTGGGGGCGGAGGAGTCTCTCCTATCTCAACCTCCTGGAGTGGACCAGCTACCACCAGCCTGAGAAGAGACACATGGAACGTTCATTCCACCCTGCGTCTGCCGCTAGAGTCCGGAACTCCAGCGCGAACGCCTGTTCGCTCCTCCTCCCCTGTCTCAGGTGGACTAGACGCTCCCCCGCCGCTTTGCCCTCAGGTGGATGGTCGAACACGGCCTTGAAGCGACGGGAGAACTCGGCGTAGGAGATGGTGGTGGCGTCCATCTTCCTCCACTCGGCGTTGGCCCATTCCAACGCCTTGCCCGTGAGACAGGAGATGAGGGCGGAAACGCTCTCGTGTCCCGAGGGCACCGGGTGTACAGTGGCCAGGTAGAGCTCCACCTGCAGGAGGAACCCCTGACACCCGGCAGCTGTTCCGTCATACGCCCTCGGGAGCGAGAGCCAAATCCCCCTGGGTTCCGGACCTGGGACTGGTGGACCGGCCGATGGGGGTGGCAGGGTAGGTGGAGGTGTGGGTACCCCTCTGGACTCCCATCGGTGCAGGGTGTTGATGACGTCCTGTAGAGCGGTCCCCAGTTGTCGAATCTGGTCATCCTGGCCGCGGACATGCTCCTCCAGTGACTCAGGCGTGACTGTTGCTCCTGCTGATTCCATTCAAACGGTGTGTGATTCTGTCAAGGGGTGCTGAAGGTGGGTGTGGTGCAGGAATCAAGCGCAGGACGCAGAAGCTAAGTCCAAAATACTTTAGTGAATTATACACGTAGTAAACGAGCACAATAAGCCCGGAGGCGAAATAAAGGCGCACACAGGTGTCAAACAAACGGCGCACTAACATGTGCGAAAACCTCTCCAAAACAACGGAGGGAAGTACGTAGCTCAAACACCAAAACAGAAGAGCAATCACACACAACACCAAACACACACAACGAGAACTAAATAGGACACTAACGAGGACTAACTAGACACAGGTGTACAACATCAAGACAAAACCAAACGAACATGAAACATAGATCGGTGGCAGCTAGTACTCCGGGGACGACGACCGCCGAAACCTGCCCGAACCAGGAGGAGGAGCAGCCTCGGCCGAAACCGTGACAGTCCCCCCCCTTGACGCGCGGCTCCAGCCGTGCGCCGACCCCGGCCTCGGGGACGACCAGGAGGACGCGGAGCAGGGCGCGCGGGATGGTCCCGGTGGAACTCCGACAGGAGAGATGGGTCTAGGATGTCCCTCCGCGGCACCCAGCACCGCTCCTCCGGGCCGTACCCCTCCCACTCCACGAGATACTGGAGACCCCCCATCCGGCGTCTAGAGTCCAAGATGGACCGAACGGTGTACGCCGGAGCCCCCTCGATGTCCAGTGGGGGCGGAGGAGTCTCTCCTATCTCAACCTCCTGGAGTGGACCAGCTACCACCAGCCTGAGAAGAGACACATGGAACGAGGGGTTAATATTCTTATATTCAACAGGCAGATGTAACCTATAACACACCTCGTTCAATCTTCTCAGGACTTTAAAAGGCCCCACAAACCGCCGACCCAGCTTCCGGCAGGGCAGGCGGAGGGGTAGGTTTCTGGTAGAGAGCCAGACTCGATCTCCGGGTGCGTACACCGGCCCCTCACTGCGGTGGAGATCGGCGCTCGCCTTGTGACGACGGATGGCCCGCTGCAGGTGGACGTGGGCAGCGTTCCACGTCTCCTCCGAGCGCCTCATCCAATCATCCACCGCAGGGGCCTCGATCTGGCTCTGCTGCCAAGGTGCCAGGACCGGCTGGTAACCTAACACACATTGGAAGGGGGTTAGGTTGGTAGAGGAGTGGCGGAGAGAGTTCTGGGCCATCTCGGCCCAGGGAATGTACCGTGCCCACTCCTCAGGCCGGTCCTGGCAATACGACCTCAGAAACCTACCCACATCCTGGTTGACACATTCTACCTGCCCGTTACTCTCCGGGTGGTACCCTGAGGTAAGGCTAACCGAGACCCCCAAACGCTCCATGAACGCTCTCCATACTCGGGAGGTAAACTGGGGGCCTCGATCAGACACTATATCCTCGGGTACCCCGTAATGCCGGAAGACGTGGGTAAATAGGGCCTCTGCGGTTTGTAGGGCAGTAGGAAGACCCGACATAGGGAGAAGACGACAGGCCTTAGAGAACCGGTCCACAACGACCAGGATGGTGGTATTCCCCTGAGATAGGGGAAGGTCTGTCATAAAATCCACCGAGAGGTGGGACCATGGTCGTTGTGGAACGGGCAGGGGTTGTAACTTACCCCTGGGCAGGTGTCTGGGCGCCTTACACTGGGCGCACACCGAGCAGGAGGAGACATAAACCCTCACATCCCTGGCTAACGTGGGCCACCAGTATTTAGTGCTAAGACAGTGCACTGTCCGGCCAATACCCGGATGTCCAGAGGAGGGTGACGTGTGAGCCCAGTAAATGAGTCGATCCCGAATCTCGAGCGGAACGTACTTCCGACCCTCAGGACACTGTGGAGGGCTGGGGTCGGTACGCAACGCTCGCTCGATTTCGGCATCGACCTCCCACACCACCGGTGCCACAAGACAAGACTCCGGTAGTATGGGACTAGGCTCAACGGACCTCTCCTCCGTGTCATACCGCCGGGACAGCGCATCTGCCTTACCATTCTGGGACCCAGGGATGTACGTGATTTTAAATACGAACCTGGTGAGAAACATACTCCATCGAGCCTGGCGAGGGTTCAGTCTCCTCGCTGCCCGGATGTACTCCAGGTTCCGATGGTCAGTCAAAATGAGAAAAGGGTGTTGAGCCCCCTCAAGCCAATGCCTCCACACCTTAAGGGCCTGAACTACAGCTAACAGCTCCCTGTCCCCGACGTCATAATTACGCTCCGCCGGGCTGAGCTTTTTTGAGTAAAAAGCACAGGGGCGGAGTTTAGGTGGCCCCTATACCGGCCTCAGACGCGTCCACCTCAACCTGAAAGGGTAATGCGGGATCCGGATGCGCCAGCACCGGTGCTGACGTAAACAGGTCCTTCAGTCTCCTAAAGGCCCTGTCCGCATCAGCTGACCACTGCAGGCGCACCGGACCCCCTTTCAGAAGGGACGTGATGGGAGCTGCCACCTGTCCAAAACCCTGGATAAACCTCCGGTAGTAATTCGCAAAGCCCAAGAACTGCTGCACCTCTTTGACAGTGGTTGGGGTTTGCCAATTACGCACAGCGGACACACGATCCACCTCCATTCTCACCCCTGACGCGGACAACCGATAACCCAAAAAGGAGACAGACTCCTGGAAAAACAGACATTTCTCTGCCTTGACATATAGGTCGTGCTCCAACAGCCTCCTCAATACACGACGCACCAGGGCTATATGCTCGGCTCGGGTAGACGAGTACACTAGAATGTCATCAATGTACACGACCACCCCTTGCCCCTGCATATCCCGGAAAATGTCATCTACGAAGGATTGGAAGACTGATGGAGCATTCATCAACCCATATGGCATGACGAGATACTCGAAATGACCTGACGTGGTACTAAACGCTGTTTTCCATTCGTCGCCCTCCCTAATGCGCACCAAGTTATACGCGCTCCTGAGATCCAGTTTTGTGAAAAACCGCGCTCCATGCAATGACTCCGTCATGGTCGCAATCAGAGGGAGTGGATAACTGTATTTCACAGTAATCTGATTGAGACCACGGTAATCGATGCACGGGCGCAACCCTCCATCTTTTTTCTTCACAAAAAAGAAGCTCAAGGAGGCGGGAGAAGTGGAGGGCCGAATGTATCCCTGTCTCAAAGATTTGGCTATGTAAGTTTTCATAGCTTTTCTCTCCTCTTGAGACAAAGGATACACGTGGCTCCGTGGGAGCGCTGCTCCTGCCTGGAGATCAATCGCACAATCCCCCTGTCTATGAGGAGGCAACTGCGTCGCCCTAGCTTTACTAAACACGAGAGCTAAATCCCCATATTCAGGCGGAATGTGCAGTGCGGGCACTTGGTTTGGACTTTCCACCGAAGTCGCCCCCACGGAAACACCCAGACATCGCCCCTCACACTGAGCAGACCACCCATTGAGAGCCCTATGTTGCCACGAAATAGCAGGGTTATGGGTGCTTAACCAGGGAATTCCCAGCACCACCGGATACGCAGGAGAGTCGATCAGATACAGCTGTATAGTCTCTTCATGACCCCCCTGCGCACACATCCTAAGTGGCGCTGTGACTTCCCTAATCAACCCCGACCCCAACGGGCGGCTATCTAAGGCATGAACGGGGAAAGGTTTGTCAACAGGTAGGAGAGGGATCCCTAAATCTAAACAAAACTTCCGATCAACAAAATTCCCAGCTGCGCCTGAATCTACTAGCGCCTTATGCTGGGAATGAGGTGCAACCTGCGGGAAACAAACAGGTATACAAAAGTGTGCAACAGAGAGCTCTGGGTAAGTGGGGCGTCTACTCACCTGGGAGGGCTCCCCAGTGCGTGGCCTGTTGTCTCCTCCCCCGGGGACCCCTCCCCAGCACCTGGCCGCAGTGTGCCCTCCACGACCGCACTTGGTGCAGGAGACAGGCCCCCTCGGGCTCCTCCTCCTCCTTTCTCTAGCGCCAGCACCCCCGAGCTCCATAGGGCTCGGCTCGGAGGTGCCGGAGGATGGAATGGACGGACCCCACTCGGGACGTCCACGGGTGGCCAGCAGGGTGTCCAGACGGATGGACATATCGACCAACTGGTCGAAGGTGAAATTGGTATCCCTGCAGGCAACTCACGTTGAACGTCCTCCCGTAGGCTACATCGATAATGGTCGATGAGGGCCCGTTCATTCCACCCTGCGTCTGCCGCTAGAGTCCGGAACTCCAGCGCGAACGCCTGTTCGCTCCTCCTCCCCTGTCTCAGGTGGACTAGACGCTCCCCCGCCGCTTTGCCCTCAGGTGGATGGTCGAACACGGCCTTGAAGCGACGGGAGAACTCGGCGTAGGAGATGGTGGTGGCGTCCATCTTCCTCCACTCGGCGTTGGCCCATTCCAACGCCTTGCCCGTGAGACAGGAGATGAGGGCGGAAACGCTCTCGTGTCCCGAGGGCACCGGGTGTACAGTGGCCAGGTAGAGCTCCACCTGCAGGAGGAACCCCTGACACCCGGCAGCTGTTCCGTCATACGCCCTCGGGAGCGAGAGCCAAATCCCCCTGGGTTCCGGACCTGGGACTGGTGGACCGGCCGATGGGGGTGGCAGGGTAGGTGGAGGTGTGGGTACCCCTCTGGACTCCCATCGGTGCAGGGTGTTGATGACGTCCTGTAGAGCGGTCCCCAGTTGTCGAATCTGGTCATCCTGGCCGCGGACATGCTCCTCCAGTGACTCAGGCGTGACTGTTGCTCCTGCTGATTCCATTCAAACGGTGTGTGATTCTGTCAAGGGGTGCTGAAGGTGGGTGTGGTGCAGGAATCAAGCGCAGGACGCAGAAGCTAAGTCCAAAAGACTTTAGTGAATTATACACGTAGTAAACGAGCACAATAAGCCCGGAGACGAAATAAAGGCGCACACAGGTGTCAAACAAACGGCGCACTAACATGTGCGAAAACCTCTCCAAAACAACGGAGGGAAGTACGTAGCTCAAACACCAAAACAGAAGAGCAATCACACACAACACCAAACACACACAACAAGAACTAAATAGGACACTAACGAGGACTAACTAGACACAGGTGTACAACATCAAGACAAAACCAAACGAACATGAAACATAGATCGGTGGCAGCTAGTACTCCGGGGACGACGACCGCCGAAACCTGCCCGAACCAGGAGGAGGAGCAGCCTCGGCCGAAACCGTGACAAATACAGATATGCATCTGTTTGTCACAGATACTGTAGATTTAAAAAAAGGTAGGGGAGTGGAAAGCCAGTTAGTATCTGGTGTGACCACAATTTGCCTCATGCAGCATGTCCTTCGCATTGAGTTGATCAGGCTGTTGATTGTGGCCTGTGGCGGGAGGGAGGGAGGGAGGGAGGGAGGGAGGGAGGGAAGAAAGGAAAGTGGGAGAGCAGGCGGAG
Source organism: Coregonus lavaretus (assembly GCF_964263955.1). Taxonomy (NCBI): domain Eukaryota; kingdom Metazoa; phylum Chordata; class Actinopteri; order Salmoniformes; family Salmonidae; genus Coregonus; species Coregonus lavaretus. Next base: position 38,860,330 of record NC_140014.1, read on the forward strand.
ACCTTTCCTCTCCTGTGTTATAGTCTGATATGTAGGAATGTAGCGATATAGGGGAGAGTGGGGTAAGGTCTCTGGTCCAGGGCTGCTGGTCTGGTCTCTGGTCTCTGGTGTGGTCTCTGGTATGGTCTATGGTGTCACGCCCTGGCTCTGGGGACGCTTGTATGTTGAGCCAGGGTGTGAGTTTTCTTTGTTTATTCTAGGTTTGGATCTAGCTCTTTCGTTTCTATGTTGGCCAGTGTGGTTCTCAATCAGAGGCAACGTGTATCAGCTGTTGCTTGTTGTCTCTGATTGGGAACCATACTTAGGCAGCCAGTTTCCCACAGTGTTTGTGGGATCTTGTTCCGTATGGTGTGTATTGTAACCAAGGACTTCACGTTTCGTATCGTTTGTTGTTTTGTTCGTTCAATAAATAAGTATGTTCACATTCCATGCTGCGCATTGGTCCTCTCTTCCCGACGAGCGTGACATCTGGTCTGGTCTCTGGTCTGGTCTCTGGTCTGGTCTCTGGGCTGCTGGTCTGCTCATCATCTGGTTGTCTGGGCTCCACGGGATAAAAAGTGGGTCTTCCAGAGCTGCCTGTCCTCCATTGCAGATGCAATCTCCTCCTCCTCCAGTCCGGTGTCGCTCCAGAGCTGGTCCACGTACATGATCTCTGGCCTGCCCCTTCTGCTGGTACTGTGCTGTGGTTGCCAGAGGATCAGTTGACTAGAAGGGGTATCTTTCTGCTGGTAGACATGACCGGGGGTGGTGTGGAATTAATTGCAGCATCAGAGGGGTGAGAGGTGAAAGGTGAGGGGTGAGCCTCTTTAGTCGCGGGACATGAATCTTCCACATGACGCATATAAGGAATCTCAGAATCCCTGCTCCAGACACTCCGAAGTTCCCTCCTGGGAGTTCTGGAATGCCAGAATCCCAGCACCTGTGACGTTCCTCTTCTTTTCAGAGTGAGCTGTAATCCCTGAACAGCACTGAGTCTGATGTGGGTCGACTGAAGGATGAATCGGGTGAAAATAGAATATTGTATAGGCCATCTGTTTGTCGTTTATCTAACTCTGCCTGCTGTAAGCATGATGAATTTCATTAGGGTTTGTAGGAGTTATGTGAATATACAAGTGTACAAAACATTAAGGACACCTGCTCTTTCCATGACATAGACAGGCCAGGTGAATCCAGGTGAAATCTATGATCCCTTATTGATGTCACTTGTTAAATCCACTTCAATCAGTGTAGATGAAGGGGAGGAGACAGGTTAAAGGAGGACTTGTAAGCCCTGAGACAATTGAGACATGGATTGTGTATGTGTGCCAATCAGAGGGTGAATGGGCAAAACAAAATATTTAAGTGCCCTTTGAACAGGGTATGGTAGTAGGTGCCAGGCGCACCGGTTTGTGTCAAGAACTACAACGCTGCTGGGTTTTTTACGCTCAACAGTTTCCTGTGTGTATAAAGAATGGTCCACCACCCAAAGGACATCCAGCCAATTTGACACAACTGTGGGAAGCATTGGAGTCAACATGGGCCAGCATCCCTGTGGAACGCTTTCGACACCTTGTAGAGTCCATGCCCCGTCGAATTGAGGCTGTTCTGAGGGCAAAAGCGGGGGTGCAACTCACTATTAGGAAGGTGTCCTTAATGTTTTGTACACTCAGTGTATATCTGTCTTAATAAAATGAAGTCTTGATTGTGTCTGCTTGGTGACACAATCAAGACTTATGCACCATTAAAACTCTGGATTGAGTGTCATGGTTGTCATGGTTTGGTTGATGAGAAATGTGTTTCATATGACAATGGATGAAAGGAGCAGAGCACTTCAAAGCCGCTCCAGAAGTTTCTGCTTCTGTTATGACTAGTAAAGCACACAGGGAATCTTCCCAGACATACAGTGGGGGAAAAAAGTATTTAGTCAGCCACCAATTGTGCAAGTTCTCCCACTTAAAAAGATGAGAGAGGCCTGTAATTTTCAAGAAATCAACTGTGGGAGCAATTATTAGGAAATGGAAGACATACAAGACCACTGATAATCTCCCTTGATCTGGGGCTCCACGCAAGATCTCACCCCGTGGGGTCAAAATGATCACAAGAACGGTGAGCAAAAATCCCAGAACATTTACATTTACGTCATTTAGCAGACGCTCTTATCCAGAGCGACTTACAAATAGGACCACACGGGGGGACCTAGTGAATGACCTGCGGAGAGCTGGGACCAAAGTAACAAAGCCTACCATCAGTAATACACTACGCCGCCAGGGACTCAAATCCTGCAGTGCCAGACGTGTCCCCCTGCTTAAGCCAGTACATGTCCAGGCCCGTCTGAAGTTTGCTAGAGTGCATTTGGATGATCCAGAAGAGGATTGGGAGAATGTCATATGGTCAGATGAAACCAAAATATAACTTTTTGGTAAAAACTCAACTCGTCGTGTTTGGAGGACAAAGAATGCTGAGTTGCATCCAAAGAACACCATACCTACTGTGAAGCATGGGGGTGAAAACATCATGCTTTGGGGCTGTTTTTCTGCAAAGGGACCAGGACGACTGATCCGTGTAAAGGAAAGAATGAATGGGGTCATGTATCGTGAGATTTTGAGTGAAAACCTCCTTCCATCAGCAAGGGCATTGAAGATGAAACGTGGCTGGGTCTTTCAGCATGACAATGATCCCAAACACACCGCCCGGGCAACGAAGGAGTGGCTTCGTAAGAAGCATTTCAAGGTCCTGGAGTGGCCTAGCCAGTCTCCAGATTTCAACCCCATAGAAAATCTTTGGAGGGAGTTGAAAGTCCGTGTTGCCCAGCGACAGCCCCAAAACATCACATGGAGGAATGGGCCAAAATACCAGCAACAGTGTGTGAAAACCTTGTGAAGACTTACAGAAAACGTTTGACCTGTGTCATTGCCAACAAAGGGTATATAACTAAGTATTGAGAAACGTTTGTTATTGACCAAATACTTATTTTCCACCATAATTTGCAAATAAATTCATTAAAAATCCTACAATGTGATTTTCTGGATTTTTTTTTCTCATTTTGTCTGTCATAGTTGACGTGTACCTATGATGAAATTTACAGGCCTCTCTCATCTTTTTAAGTGGGAGAACTTGCACAATTGGTGGCTGACTAAATACTTTTTTCCCCACTGTACATAACCCTCACCAGAAAGTGATAACACCGCAATTCCACCCGCTGAACACCAGTATTACGTCCCAAATGGCACCCTATTCCCTATTTAGTGCACTACTTTTGACCTGGGCCCATTGAGTTCTGGTCAAAAGTAGTGCACTAAATAAGGAAAAGGGTGCCATTTGGAACGCATTCCGGGCTTTTACTAAAATCAGAGGCTGGGAGCCCTCGGAGAGTCTGAGGACTTCGGAGAATGAGAGGACTCCTCCGGTTGATATTGTGCACACAGACACATCAATGTCAACAGTCAGAGCCCCTACTACAGCTCAGACTTTAGCTCAGACTGCATCGGTTTCACATTTCATTTTATATTCTCTCTGTAGGTTGAACCTTTGAAGGAGCGTGAATGTGATTTATGGAAGGGAAAAGTCACTATGACGACTGGAACTCTGATTGCAGTATGACTGGGACTGGGACCTACACAGGGATGGAAATTAAGTTACCCCGCTATCCCAAGGCTAGTACTTTTCAGACCGGGCTAGTAGAAAATGCATTTTCAAATATGTCATGGCGCAGATTTTGGACCTGAATGTTACCCTGGCTAGTTGAAATCACAGTCTACTATCATGGCTAGCTTCTGCACAACATCCTTAAGTTCCATCACAGGGACTTACAGTACCCTTGTCACGGTTTCGGCCGAGGCTGCTCCTCCTCCTGGTTCGGGCAGGCTTCGGCGGTCGTCGTCCCCGGAGTACTAGCTGCCACCGATCTATGTTTCATGTTCGTTTGGTTTTGTCTTGATGTTGTACACCTGTGTCTAGTTAGTCCTCGTTAGTGTCCTATTTAGTTCTCGTTGTGTGTGTCTGTGTTTGTGTGTGATTGCTCTTCTGTTTTGGTGTTTGAGCTACGTACTTCCCTCCAGTGTTTTGGAGAGGTTTTCGCACATGTTAGTGCGCCGTTTGTTTGACGCCTGTGTGCGCCGTTATTTCGCCTCCGGGCTTATTGTGCTCATTTACTACGTGAATATTTCACTAAAGTCTTTTGGACTGAGCTTCTGCGTCCTGTGCTTGATTCCTGCACCACACCCACCCTCAGCACCCCTTGACAACCCTCACAGTAAACTCTTAGAAAAAAGGGTTCCAAAAGGGTTCTTCAGCTGTCCCCATAAGATAACCCTTTTTGGTTCCAAGTAGAACCCTTTTTGGTTTCAGGTAGAACCCTTTGGGTTCTATGTAGAACCCTCTGTGGAAAGGGTTCTTCATGGAACCCAAACGGGTTCTACCTGGAACCAAAACAAATTATTCAAAGGGTTCTCCTATGGGGACAGCCGAAGAACCCTTTTAGGTTCTAGATAGCACCTTTTTTTCTAAGAGTGTACACTACCCTTTCTGGACAGTACTGACACATTCCCAGTATCCTCACATTACACTACCTGTCTGTACGGTACTGACATCCACTGAGTGATGGCTTTAAAAGGTCAAGGGTTGAAGCATGCGTTTTTGTGCGTTTCAAAAGGATATTATGCATGACTTGAAAGATTTAGGATTTGATATGTTCCGGTTTTTGGTTGTGTCTCACACAACAACTCAATTCATACTTTTATGGAGAGAAATAATGACCGTGTCAAAAGTATAAAGCTGATAATTTTCATAGCTGTCTGGAATATATCTGATGCTGTGTCCCAAATAGCACCCTATTCCCTATGGTCCTGGTCAAAAGTAGTGTGCTATATAGGGAATAGGGATGCAAAGAGGCTGGAGGGAGCAGCGGGAGGGGCGGAGGGCCTGGCAGGGGGTAGCAGAAGTAATGGAGCAATGAGGACATGATTAATGAGCACAGTCTATATGATGAGTCCACTGCTGCAGTGAATTAACAGACGTGTTTCTCCTCTACCTCAGTCTAATCAGCAGAGTCGTAAAATCTCCCTCCCCACCTCCTCCTCGCCTCATCCTCCTCACCTCCTCCTGGCAGGTAGGAGCGTTGGGCCAGTAACTGAAAGGTTGCTGGATCGAATCCTAGAGCTGACAAGATAAAAATCTGTCGTTCTGCCCCTGAACAAGGCAGTTAACCCACTGTTCCTCGGGCGCTGATGACGTGGATGTCGATTAAGGCAGCCTCCGCACCTCTCTGATTCAGAGGGGTTGGGTTAAATGCGGAAGACACATTTCAGTTGAATGCATTCAGTTGTGCAACTGACTAGGTATCCCCCTTTACCTTCCCACCTCCTCTCCTCCTCCTCCTCCTCCTCCTCACCTCCTCCTCCCTTCCCACCTCCTCTCCTCCTCCTCCGCCTGATCCTCACCTCCTCCTCCCCACCTTCTCAACTCCTCCTTCTCAACTCCTCCTCCTTCTCTCCTCCTCCTCCTCCTCTCCTCTCCCCCTCCCCCTCCTCTCCTCCTCCTCCTCCTCACATCCTCCTCCCCACCTACTAACCTCCTCCTCCTCCCCTCCTCCTCTCCTCCTCCTCCTAATAAACATTGTTAATTTTTTCACACTTTTCATGTCTTCACGTTGTTCATGTTTTCATACTGTTCATGTCTTCACGTTGTTCATGTTTTCACACTATTCATGTCTTCACGTTGTTCATGTCTTCATGTTGTTCATGCATTCATGTTGTTCATGTCTTCATACTGTTCATGTCTTCACGTTGTTCATGTCTTCACGTTGTTCATGTCTTCATACTGTTCATGTCTTCACGTTGTTCATGTTTTCACACTGTTCATGTCTTCACGTTGTTCATGTCTTCACGTTGTTCATGTTTTCACACTATTCATGTCTTCACGTTGTTCATGTCTTCACGTTGTTCATGCATTCACGTTGTTCATGTCTTCATACTGTTCATGTCTTCACGTTGTTCATGTCTTCACGTTGTTCATGTCTTCACACTATCCATGTTTTCACACTGTGCATGTCTTCATGTTGTTCATGTCTTCACGTTGTTCATGTTTCCACATTGTTCATGTCTTCACGTTGTTCATGTTTTCACGTTGTTCATGTTTTCATGCTGTGCATGTCTTCACTTTGTTCATGTCTTCACACTGTGCATGTCTTCACGTTTTTCATTTCTTCACGTTGTTCATTTCTTCACGCTGTGCATGTCTTCACGCTGTTAATGTCTTCACGTTGTTTATGTTTTCACGTTGTTCATTTCTTCACGTTGTTCATGTCTTCACGTTGTTCATTTCTTCACGCTGTGCATGTCTTCACGCTGTTAATGTCTTCACGTTGTTTATGTTTTCACACTGTGCATGTCTTCACATTGTTCATGTCTTCACAATGTGCATGTCTTCACACTGTTCATATTTTCACTCTGTGCATGTCTTCACGTAGAGACAAAGAGGATACAGAAATAGGGACAGGGTAGTGAACCTATTTCCTCTCCTCTCCTCTCCTCTCCTCTCCTCTCCTCTCCTCTCCTCTCCTCTCCTCTCCTCTCCTCTCCTCTCCTCTCCTCTCCTCTCCTCTCCTCTCCTCTCCTCTCTTTACTCTCCTCTCCTCTCCTCTCCTCTCCTCTCCTCTCCTCTCCTCTCCTCTCCTCTCCTCTCCTCTCCTCTCCTCTCCTCTCCTCTCCTCTCCTCTCCTCGCTTCTCCAAGTCCTGCTGCCTCCTTCCTTTGCCCAGTCTCCCCACGGCCCTGCAGACTGCGGAGGCCCTGTTTACTCACGTCTTCCGGCACTACGGGGTGCCAGAGGATATAGTGTCCGACCGAGGTCCCCAGTTCACGTCCAAGGTTTGGAAGGCGTTCATGGAACATCTGGGGGTCTCGGTCAGCCTGACCTCTGGGTTCCACCCCGAGTCAAATGGGCAGGTGGAACGGGTAAATCAGGATGTGGGTAGGTTCCTGCGGTCCTACTGCCAGGACCGGCCGGGGGAGTGGTCTGTGTTCTTGCCTTGGGAAGAATATGTCCAGAACTCTCTCTGCCACTCCTCTACTAACCTAAAACCATTCCAATGTGTTTTAGGTTACCAACCAGTTCTGGAACCTTGGCACCAGAGCCAGACCGAGGCTCCTGTGGTGGATGACTGGTTTTGGCGCACGGAGGAGACGTGGGATGCTTCCCACGTTCACCTCCAGCACGCCGTGCATCGTCAGAAGGCCAACGCTGACCATCACCGCAGTGAGGCCCCGGTCTTCGTACCGGGGGATCGGGTCTGGCTCTCGACCCGGAATCTGCCCCTCCGCCTGCCCTGCCGGAAGCTGAGCCCGCGGTTTGTGGGGCCGTTCGAAGTCCGGAGGAGAATCAACGAGGTCACGTATAGGTTGTTACTTCCCCCTGATTACCGTATTAACCCCTCGTTTCATGTGTCTCTCCTCAGGCCGGTGGTGGTTGGTCCGTTCCAGGAGTCTGAGGTGCGGGAGGTTCCTCCACCTCCTCTGGACATCGAGGGGCCCCGGCGTACTCTGTCCGCTCCATCCTGGATTCGAGGCGTCGAGTGGGGGGCCTTCAATACCTCGTCAAGTGGTAGGGGTACGGTCCGGAGGAACGGTGCTGGGTCCCGGTGAGGGATATCCTCGATCCCTCCCTGTTGCGGGATTTCCACCGTCGCCATCCGGCTCGCCCTGCTCCGCGTCCTCCTGGCCGTCCCCGAGGCCGGGGTCGGTGTGCTGCTGGAGCTGCGCGTCAAGGGTGGGGGTACTGTCACGACTTCGGCCGAGGCTGCCTCCCCTCCTTGTTCGGGCAGGCTTCGGCGTTCATCGTCACCGGCTTACTAACCACTGCCGCCCCAATCATCATCACATTTGTCTTGTCTTGTCAATCACATATACCTGGTTCTAATCCCCTCGTTAGTCCATGTATAAGTGTTCCCTCTGCCCCCTTGTCCTTGTGGGTGATTGTTATTTGTGAGAGTAGTATAGCTAGGGTAGATTTTCCCCTGTGCCTATGTATTCTATGGAGATACCGTTACAGTGTATTGCCAGGGTAGATGTTTCCCCTGTGCCTATGTATTCTATGGAGATACCGTTACAGTGTATTGCCAGGGATGATAGTTTCCCATGTGCCTGTTTCGTTGATCGCTATTTGAGCGCATTTGTGTGTCAACAAAGGATTAAACTCCGTATTCGGCGATTACCCTCCTGCGCCTGACTCCTTTCCATCACACACTTCACACTCTTTGATGTCATGTTGGTTGATACATTGCTATGTTTTAATTTATAAAGCCCTGTTACAAGAAAAAGATAAAGTCCTTTTACAAAAAAATAATAATTACTAACCTAGACATGAGTTACCACAACCGGTCTCAGGGATGGCTACCCCTAGAAATTCCTTCGGTCTCTACTGAGTTAGGTAAATCATTTATTTTACACTGTATTTGTGGAACAATCTTCTAAATGTTCTTAAATGTGATGTTCTGGTTCCTCTAGGGCAATTCAGAAAGCTGACTGAGGATCTTATTACTGATGAATGTGTTTGTTTTTTATGACTGTGTTTTTCTTTCTGCTTGACTTTTGTGTGTATTTTCTGTAATTTATGTAATTCAGGGCTCATCTGTAAAAGAGACCTTGGTCTCAGTAATACTCCCTGATAAAATATAGGTTGAAAAAATAAAATGTATCTCTCTATTCTGTATACACACTAATTTGATGTATCAAGTTTGTTCTGCCTGCCTGTCATCTTACATGATCTATGTGCTCGTTGCTCTCAAATGCCGTTCAATACATTAATAGCTTTACCTCTCTGCAGACTGAGGTGATTTCAATGTTTTTGTGTCCCAAATGGCACCCTATTCCCTATATAGTGCACTACTGGTCAATGGTATGTAGGGAATCGGGTGCCTTTTGTGAGGTGCCGTTGTGACTGAACAGGACAGGCCAAAGGGCATAACAACCTGTCACTACCGGTTAAAGGGAGCACTTTGATGCCACATCTCACTGAGTGTACGTCCCAAATGGCACCCCATTCTCTATGGGTCTTGGTCAAAAGTAGTGCACTATAAAGGGAATAAGGTGCCATTGGGGACGGAGCCTTGAGTAGAGGTAATGCTAGAGCACTAGGCTAACCGTAATAACAGCAGTAGATATTATAACTGAGAATGCTGCGAAGCATCTCTCCTGTCACCACTGGTATCCTCTGGTTACACAACACATTATATACCCTTTAAAGTTATTCATTTGTACATTCTGCTCAACACAGCCTATTCAAGAGTCCAGAGAGGGGTGATATGCACATGGGCCGTCTTTCAAACTCTTCAGATCAAGATGGATCCTGACTGCCAAGGAGGTAGAAACCTGGAGCCATTTAACTACAGTATCAATGGTGCCATTTGGGACACAAGCCAGACGTGTGTTGTACATTATCAGGTGCTGCACTCTGCTGTTTGGCAATAAACCTCCACCCCCATCATTAGCTCTGGGTCTGAATAAACATGATCCCCATTCCAACCAGAAAACAACTATCCCTTTACATCCTGGTCACCCCAACCCACCTCAAATCTCCAATTGTGACAGAGTGTAGGGGTTACGACTTACCTAGCAGGGTACCTTGATCAAAAAGGAGGTTCACCTAGGGCGAGGCTCGGCCATTGCACTAGGGCCGTGCTGACCCCTGCGAATTTCACAAACGTAGGAATCTCGACTGCATAATTAGTGGCAGTGGGGGACTGCGTCCACACTCTCCCCTGATTAAAATACAAAATAAACAAACGAGTGTAGGCGTTACTACGGTATCAGTCAAAGAGCTGGGACATCTTCACAGGAAGTTCTGTCATTATAGAGTTGATTTCCCAACGTTTCCCACCTCCAGGTGTCTGTTAGATCTGACTGAAACCCAGCAGTTACATTTCCCTATCCACGTCTCAGATGGCACCCTATTTCCTACATAGTGCACTACTTTTGACCAGGGCTCTGATCAAAAGTAGTGCACTTTGAAGGGCATAGGGTGTCATTTGGGATGTAGCCCCTGTGTTTATTCTCATGGGAGTCCATGCTGCTATTTTAGTCCAGTGTATATACACACAGAGACAGAGGCATGGATTGAGACAGAAATAAGAGCATGTTTTTCTCCCTAAAAATACTCTGGGGTTTAACAGCCTGCACTTATAGAGAGAGGAGTCCATTTCTCAACAACATGTATTTACGAAACAATGGAGTGTCACAAATTCATACCACAAACACACAATTACTCAGAAACAGTAATGGGTCCTGAGCAGTGGCGGCTCCTGAAAAAATTCTCAGGAGGGGCAATTTTTCTGATGATTTAGGTGACCTACACACATTTAAAAAAAGATATGTCCAGCAACAACATGAAGACAGGGGCAGCATATAAGTCAATACCAGAAGCATTTATTGACTGATCTCAAAAGTGTTGGCTTACCAGGGTTGGTGGAGCCCTCAGTTTCATCTTTGCCTCGCAAAGCTAACTCAAACACTCCGCAAAACTTCACACACTGGATTAGCCGGCTGAGGATGTGGCGGTTCTTGCTAATGTCGTAGTAAATATATTTGTTATAGTGAATATGGAATATGATATGTTGAGTAAAATGTTGTGCTAAGATCTATTTAGGTCAGGAGCTGGTTATAAGTTCTGTTCCTATCCAATAACAATGGACAAAAGGGTCCTATCTTGTCAGCCTTGTCAGCAGGTGGCCAAGGACAACACCCACGCCATAGGCCTCTCAGTTCTTCCAACTCACGAGTTCTTGCTCTGAGGACACACACACACACAAACACACACACACACACATCATCACTGTTAAACACACACACACACACACACACACACAAAAATCCCCTCTCTTAGGCTGAACATTTGAAGACAGAGAACCCGACTCAGAGCCAATGCAACAGTGACAGTAGCCTGGAGGGGACCTCGCCCAACTCATCAGGACCAATCAGAAGATCAGAACTACTAGATTGAACCTACTTCATTTATTGCATAAAATGTCTGCACACAATGTTTCGGGGCTCTCTTCAGATAATAATAATAATAATAATAATAATAATAATATGCCATTTAGCAGACGCTTTTATCCAAAGCGACTTACAGTCATGCGTGCATACATTTTTGTGTATGGGTGGTCCCGGGAATCGAACCCACTACCTTGGCGTTACAAGCACCATGCTCTACCAGCTGAGCTACAGAAAGTGGATACTCATGGATGCGCATTGCAATTGTAAAATGTCAACACAATTGGAGACACCACGTCATTTTTGGAGACATGTTATTGACAGTAAACTATTGTAGATGCGACTGCTAACTAAATAAAACATTTTAGCTGGCTAGCTAATCATCTTAGCTAAATGTGGGGCAAACAATTCAGTTATTTACCGTTAATTTGAGGGATTGGGGTGAAAGAAATCGAGTTACATAGTGATACTTTACGATATACTGTATTGACAATATCGCAATATTTTAGCGCTAGTTGGCTGTACCTGCACCAAAACACCATTATTGTTCCTTCATAGCTTGTTCTCAATCTTTTCACATTGGGAGCCAATTTGTTTTCAGCACTTTTATTTCCATGACTGATCAAAACTCGTTCTCATGGCTTTCTGATCCCTCTGCAACAGACATATGGTGCGCAATAAAATCACAGTATTGAATCGCAATACGTATAGAATCATGAGACTCGCAATGCTGATGCATATATCTTATCGTGAGGTTCCTGGCAATTCCCAGCCCAAGTTCATTTGCCACAACAAATCTCTTCGCTAGCAAACGCGATGTCTTCTCCAAAACGGCAATGTGTCTCCAGCAATGTTTACTTTTTTGACGTTCTATGGCATCTCCACTTTCCAAGCATATATGACCACATGTAATATTTTGGTAAGTGATGCAAATAGTGAACTATGTAGGGCCAGGATGTAAAATATATGTAGCTGCAGCAATTTCTCTTATCTGATATGGTAAGTAATGGGGCTTGATTTATAGCTCCCTAAGAGTTTGACGAACGGGTCCGTGAACGCGATTGCAGATATCTTTACCTCTGAATAAACTGCCTTATATTATACAATTATCCACCTTGTCCAAAAGTCTCTACTTTTTCTCCGTTCTCCAGTAAACTTGTTTTATCAACAATAGTAAGGTTCAATGACACAGAAAGCAGTTCAATGTCGGGGTACAGAGTCGCTCTCTTACCAGGATCGCGGTCCGCTCTGACCAGGGTGAAGGTGACCGGCTCCACCTCTCTGTCCGGGACTCTGTCATCCAGTCAAGTCTCCCAGCTGTATTGGGATTACAGCTGCCTGCAGCGTTTTCATTATTTAGTCCGTTCGTAGCGGGTATGTACACGATCAACAAGATCAGTCCAAAACCGAAGATCAGTCCAAAGCAGAATGTTTGCAGAATGTTTGTAAACTAAGTCTACAAATTAAAAACATAAAATAACGCCACACTGCAGGTCGCAACATAGACGCTGATAGCCGCCATTGTCTTAGTTACGTTCAACGTTACGTCACGTATGACGAAAGCGCGTAAGTGCATGCACACAGACACCCATAGAGAATGTATTGAAAGCTTTGAAATGTGAAAAAAATAGATTTTACATGACAGGCTATGAGAGACTTCTGGGCGATTTTCAACCTGACTGAAATCGCCCAAAAACGGGCGGGGCCATTTGAAGCACGACTTTAGCCTGATTTGACATTTAGTGGCTGGCAGATCAGACGTGAACACTGATAACTGCTGTTGCCGTGATATAATTTTTTATAAATTTATAAAAAAAAATATATAATTTTTTTTTTTTTTTTTTTTTTTTATAATTGATTAGAAAAAAAATCCCTTCCTTTTCCCGTTTGGCAGTGCGTCGCCCATATCGCCCTATTGAACAAGCCGTCCCTGGTCCTGAGACATTTTACTGTATACAAAAGGCATGAGCCGAAAACACTGGCCACTGAAGGGAAACACCAGTCCAGACCTACCAGAACAAGTGATGCCTTGTCTGTCTCCTGCACCCCTTGCACCTCGCGCACATGCGCACGCACACACACACACACACACACACACACAAACATGCACGGAGACGCACACAGGCACACACACAGGGCAGGCGTAAGAGGCAGAAAATACTCCCTATGTACTGATGTCATCCAGCTCCCTTAAAACAGGGTAAGTGTAGCAGGAGAGAGTGAGGAGAGCTTTCATGGGGGACCATAGCTCCTATGGCCTGTACCTCATGAAGCCTAAGGCTCTGGGTATTGTTTTCCACCTCCCTCTATGGAAGCCCCCTGAAAGCACAGTGTCACAGTACAGAATGATCTTGCTGCTGGATGAAGGTTAGGCCAAGGGGGAGGGGTAGTGGGTGAATTTGGACCCGCCCCTCTTGTTGCTGGATGAGCTGTCATTCTACTCCGGAAGCACTTCCCTTTACAGGGGTAGGGAGGAGGACATCCGTGAAACCCCCCTGCATGGGTAGGGATGGGAGGGGAGCGCCCTAACCCGAGTCACTGTTTCCACCCCAGTGGTGGTATTGGTGAGAGCACCAGACCATTAAAGAATACACAGCATTTAGAGGTTCTGCTTTTCCCATACTCTACTCAATGGATGGATGCATTACATGGGCTCTGTTTCAGAATACAACGTATGAACTTAATTAATAATTTAATTGTTTATTTCAGCAACTGTGTTTTCTTCTTTGCATGACCGTTTCCTGTGAATCAGATTATGTAGGGGAGAGTGGGGTAAGGTGAGCCACCCCTTGTTTCTAGGAAACCATACACAAAATGTATCATGTAACCAAATATTTAGGAAGAGGTCATCATTTCATGGAGTGTGAAGGAAGAAACCACTTGGAAAAAGTGGTAAGCAAGTTAGGTCCAAAAAAACGGATTTTCACCAAGTCAAATGAATTTAATGTGTTAGAGGTTTCATGAAAGTAGATATTTGTAAGATTGTTCTATACATTAGTTGGGGTCTCTATATTTCACCCTGTCCCAAGGCTCAACTTACCCCATACCCGGGGTAAGTTGTATTTGTATTTATTATGTATCCCCATTAGTTCAATGCAGCAACTACTCTTCCTGGGGTCCAGAAAAATGAAGCCAGTTACTGTATGTACAATTAAAAACATTACACAACAGATTTCACAACACATTAAGTGTGTGCCCTCATGCCACTACTCTACTACCACATACAGTGGGGGAAAAAAGGATTTAGTCAGCCACCAATTGTGCAAGTTCTCCCACTTAAAAAGATGAGAGAGGCCTGTAATTTTCATCATAGGTACACGTCAACTATGACAGACAAAATTAGAAAAAACATTCCAGAAAATCACATTGTAGGATTTTTTATGAATTTATTTGCAAATTATGGTGGAAAATAAGTATTTGGTCAATAACAAAAGTTTCTCAATACTTTGTTATATACCCTTTGTTGGCAATGACACAGGTCAAACGTTTTCTGTAAGTCTTCACAAGGTTTTCACACACTGTTGCTGGTATTTTGGCCCATTCCTCCATGCAGATCTCCTCTAGAGCAGTGATGTTTTGGGGCTGTCGCTGGGCAACACAGACTTTCAACTCCCTCCAAAGATTTCCTATGGGGTTGAGATCTGGAGACTGGCTAGGCCACTCCAGGACCTTGAAATCCTTCTTACGAAGCCACTCCTTCGTTGCCCGGGCGCTGTGTTTGGGATCATTGTCATGCTGAAAGACCCAGCCACGTTTCATCTTCAATGCCCTTGCTGATGGAAGGAGGTTTTCACTCAAAATCTCACGATACATGGCCCCATTCATTCTTTCCTTTACACGGATCAGTCGTCCTGGTCCCTTTGCAGAAAAACAGCCCCAAAGCATGATGTTTCCACCCCCATGCTTCACAGTAGGTATGGTGTTCTTTGGATGCAACTCAGCATTCTTTGTCCTCCAAACACGACGAGTTGAGTTTTTACCAAAAAGTTCTATTTTGGTTTCATCTGACCATATGACATTCTCCCAATCCTCTTCTGGATCATCCAAATGCACTCTAGCAAACTTCAGATGGGCCTGGACATGTACTGGCTTAAGCAGGGGGACACATCTGGCACTGCAGGATTTGAGTCCCTGGCGCCGTAGTGTGTTACTGATGGTAGGCTTTGTTACTTTGGTCCCAGCTCTCTGCAGGTCATTCACTAGGTCCCCCCGTGTGGTTCTGGGATTTTTGCTCACCGTTCTTGTGATCATTTTGACCCCACGGGGTGAGATCTTGCGTGGAGCCCCAGATCGAGGGAGATTATCAGTGGACTTGTATGTCTTCCATTTCCTAATAATTGCTCCCACAGTTGATTTCTTCAAACCAAGCTGCTTACCTATTGCAGATTCAGTCTTCCCAGCCTGGTGCAGGTCTACAATTTTGTTTCTGGTGTCCTTTGACAGCTCTTTGGTCTTGGCCATAGTGGAGTTTGGAGTGTGACTGTTTGAGGTTGTGGACAGGTGTCTTTTATACTGATAACAAGTTCAAACAGGTGCCATTAATACAGGTAACGAGTGGAGGACAGAGGAGTCTCTTAAAGAAGAAGTTACAGGTCTGTGAGAGCCAGAAATCTTGCTTGTTTGTAGGTGACCAAATACTTATTTTCCACCATAATTTGCAAATAAATTCATTAAAAATCCTACAATGTGATTTTCTGGAAAAAAAATTCTCAATTTGTCTGTCATAGTTGACGTGTACCTATGATGAAAATTACAGGCCTCTCTCATCTTTTTAAGTGGGAGAACATGCACAATTGGTGGCTGACTAAATACTTTTTTCCCCCACTGTATCTACAACACAAAATCTATGTTATCGTGTGTGTGTATAGTGCGTATGTTATCGCGTGTGTGTATAGTGTGTATGTTATCGTGTGTGTGTATAGTGTGTATGTTATCATGTGTGCACCAAGAGAGCACCTATTCTGGACAAGTTATGTTTTCGAAGCTGTAATGTTTACATGATTTCTGATTATTTACAGGAACACACAACATCCTGAAATACATGTAGATATCTTTGTTAGAAAGAATACTGTATTCCCCAACATCCATGGGAGAACTCTGGAAGTCCAGTCCTTTTTTATTTTGACTTCTATACAGCACAGCACACGTCTTTAAGTTAGTAGTGGGGAAGAGAGGCCTGTTTGACTTGAGTGAGTCACTCACTCATTCACTCACTCACTCACTCACTCACTCAAACAGTCACTCACCCTCTTACAGCCAATAAGCAGGATGGACAGAGACGTGTGTATAAAGTATGGATGATACAGGGTGTGTAATAATGTGATACAACAGTGTGCATGTACAGCACTTTGCTCCAAGAGACGTCATGTCACTGAGTGCGTCATTCAGGTTTACACAGGTTTTACACAGGTCCTAGGTGACGCTAGCCTGCTAGTGCATAGGTGAAGGAAGAAGAGGAAACCCAGATTCCTCTCTGCACCCTCCCCAGCTCCAGTCCTCTCTCTGCACCCTCCCCAGCTCCAGTCCTCTCTCTGCACCCTCCCCAGCTCCAGTCCTCTCTCTGCACCCTCCCCAGCTCCAGTCCTCTCTCTGCACCCTCCCCAGCTCCAGTCCTCTCTCTGCACCCTCCCCAGCTCCAGTCATCCCTCAGCTCTAGTCAGTGTCTGCATCCCAAATGGCACCCTATTCCCTACATAGTGTACTACTTTTAAGGGTAGTGCACTATATAGGGTGCCATTTGGGACAGACCCAGAGAGCCCAGCAAGTTTAAAGTTTTATTAGTCGTATGTACAGGATACACATTGCATACACCGACCAACTAAATGCTTACTTGCAGGTTCCTTCTCGACAATGCAACAACAATAAGAAATAATAAAAGATAAGAATACGAACATAAAGTAAATGACTCAGTAGAATAGAATACATGTTTTAATAACCCCCCCCCCCCCCCAAACATTTTTTAAAAATAACATAGTAAATCAACACGGGTAGAATTTCAATTTCCTGTTTCCAATTCCCATTTTTATTAAAGCTGCTAATACATTGACCTAGCAAGTACCAGTATGCACTGAACATTTACAGTAGGGTTTTCGGCATTACTGAAAAGTATGCAGGAACAATAGCTACTATGGTAGTACAAATGCATTATGTTAATTGTTTCAAGACAGTGGAAAATAATATCTCCAACCATTGGACATTAGTACTATTACAAAGCTGCTATATCACTAAGCTGTCCTGTAGGCCTACTCGGTCTCAAACCCGGTCATGAAAAGAATGAATTAACTAAAAGCTTGGGGTCTGTCATTAAACAACTCTAGGGTAAATACATCTCCATAAGAGTGGTCTCTCTCTCTCCCTTTCCCTCCCAGAGGACCTGAGACCTAGGACCATGCCTCAGGACTACCTGGCCTGACGACTCCTGGCTGTCCCCATTCCACCTGGTTGTACTGCTGCGCTGCCTGTGGCTATGGAACCCTGACCTTGTCCCGGACCTGCGGTTTCAACCCCCTCTCTCTCTCACCTGCTTTCTCAACCTCTGAATGCTCGGCTATGAAAAGCCAACTGACATTTACTCCTGAGGTGCTGACCTGTTGCACCCTCTACAACCACTGTGAGTATTATCTGACCCTATGAATGTTTGAACATCTTGAAGAATTATCTGGGCTAACATGTACTCTTATAATCTCCACCCGGCACAGCCAGAAGAGAACTGGCCACCTCTCGGAGCCTGGTTCCTCTCTAGGTTTCTTCCTAGGTTCCTGCCTTTTCTAGGGAGTTTTCCCTAGCCACTGTGCTTCTGCCTCTGCATTGCTTGCTCTTTGGGGTTTTAGGCTGGGTATCTGTAAAGCACTTTGTGACAAATGCTGATGTAAAAAGGGCTTCATAAAATACATTTGATTGAGTTCATCTATGCAATTTCTAGAAGTTATTGTAAAACCTCACAGTATATTACTCATTGTGAGTCACCTAATAAAATGGACATTTCCGTCACAGGGTGACAAGTACAGATCGATTCAAACATGAGTTGATTCTTTATTTAAAGAGCTCTTGTTCACACAGGTAAGAACATAGTCATCTCAGTGTCCTACGTTACATCTCAATGTGTCCCAAATGACACCCTATTCCCTATATAGTGCAGTATTTTTGACCTGCACTATATAGGGAATAGGGTGCCATTTGGGACACAGCATCTGAGTTAACTGCACCTGAAGGAGAAGTGAGGAAGGCTAGAAGCTACAACTAATAGTTAGATTTCTTTTTTTTTTTTAACCCTTTTTTTCCCCCAATTTCGTGATATCCAATTGATATCCTCCTTGACACACTGCTCGCTTAACCTGGAAGCCAGCCGCACCAATGTGTCGGAGGAAACGGCGTACAACTGGCGACCGAAGTCAGCGTGCATGCGCCCGGCCCGCCACAAGGAGTCGCTAGAGCGCGATGGGACAAGGACATCCCGGACGGCCAAACCCTCCCCTAACACGGACCACGCTGGGCCAATTGTGCACCGCCTCATGGGTCTCCCGGTCGGGGTGCAGTGCCTTAGACCGCTGTGCACTCGGGAGGCACCTAGTAGTTAGATTTCAAACCAGTCTCAAATGGATCCATGTTAATGTTCAGATTTGATTGGGCGTATTTTGATGGTGTACCCTTGTCACAATATGAGGAAATAGCTTGTAGGAAAGAAATAACAGCATGTAAAAGATTAGTCATTGCTAGAAAAGTGAAAGTACAACACAGGTCATAGGCCTAAACCTGTCTGTTCTACGAAGCTGGAAAACATAAACAGGTTTTTGCTTTGTGTGAGTGTCGGCCAGTTCTTACAGACAATGAAATACTCGTCTCGGTTACAATGCCACTTCTACTGCCCAATCGGAAAATATAAAACTATAGGTCCAACTCAAAACTCAATTTGATGAATGATGCACAGTACAGTCACAAAGTCATTCTTGTTTATCGTTCTTCTGAAAAGGACAAGACCAAACTAAAAAAACCTGGGTCCGTATTCATAAAGCGTCTCAGAATAGGAGGGATGATCTAGGATCAGTTCCCATCTTATTCATATGATCTAGGATCAGTTCCCATCTTATTCATATGATCTAGGATCAGTTCCCATCTTATTCATATGATCTAGGATCAGTTCCCATCTTATTCATATGATCTAGGATCAGTTCCCATCTTATTCATATGATTAAAAAGGCAAAACTGATCCTTGATCCGCACGCTTTATGAATACGGACCCTGGCTTTGACCATCTGCATCGACTGCCCTGAGGTTTACCTTACCCTCTTTTCAAACCACTCTAGTTCAAACTCTTAGGGCCAGTTTCCTGGACACCAATTAAGCGTAGTCCTGGAGAATGTACATTGAAATAGCTTTTAAAATTCAGGACTAGGCTTTATCAGCATCCAGGTAATGTCAGTTAAACTTCAAAAAGCAGTATCACTCTCGACCCCCCCCCCCCCATCCCTCTCTCTCCACCCCCTTCCCCCACTCTGTAATTCCACTACGGAGTAAAGCAGAAGACTGACAACCCGGAGCAGAAGTATGGTTAAAATAACGTCACCTCTCACGACACGTGTCACACAGTACGTCCAAAATGGCACCTTATCCCCTTTATACTGCACTACTTCTGACCATAGCTATATGAGTCTTGGTCAAAAGCAGTGAACTATATAGGGGATAGGGTGCCATTTGAGACCAGGATATTGAAGAACCCCCTTAATAATTGTAGTTGTAACGACGGCATGCATTGTGTCTAACGGCTGACTGACATGACAGCACATTACTAATCAATAATAATAATAATAAACTGTTTCCGATTAAAAAATGGAAGAACATCACACAAAGATGAACACAACACAAGATACAAGTCTCAAATACATTCCACTGCCAGCTTTACAAAGGGGTGGATATTACCTTTACAGTGGAGATCAACAAAACAAGGTTATTTACATTTTACAGCACAATTTCTTTGTAACATGTTGGGGTTGTGAACGCGCCCTTTGCAGCCCTGTCAGGTCAAACAGGGGCGTGTTCACAATTCCAAACAGTTCAATCCTTAATGATCCATACTGAACATTCACAACCAGGGAGGATTAGTTAGCACCACAATCCTTTATACAGTGGAGTGAGACTTCATCAAAACTAGGCAGGCAGCAAATAGCAGTTCCCTTCCACCAGAGATGAAACCAACTACTGCACAACTCAACATCTGGGTCTGATTTCTGACCAAATGGAAACATATCAAGGGTCCCTGCCCCAAAGAGATTTGATCATAGTTGCCTGTATAAAAGCATGCAAACGGCACTGTGCTCACCTAAAGCATTATGAAGTTCCATGGTGGGTGGATGCAAGGTCTATCAAGGAAGACTTAGATGAAAATAAATGATAGATTTTCTGAAGTTAAAAAAAGGGGGGAAAAGGAGAAGTATATATTAGATGGAAGATATACACTGAGTGTACAAAACATTAAGAACACCTGCTCTTTCCATGACAGACTGACCAGGTGAATAAAAATGAAAGCTATGATCCCTTATTAATGTCACCTGTTAAATCCACTTCAAATCAGTGTAGATGAAGGGGAGGAGACAGGTTAAAGAAGGATTTTCAAGCCTTGAGACAATTGAGACATGGATTGTGTATGTGTGCCAATCAGAGGGTGAATGGGCAAGACAAAATAAGTGCCTTTGAACGGGGTATGGTACACCGGTTTGAGTGTGTCAAGAACTGAAACGCTGCTGGGTTTTTCACGCTCAACAGTTTCCTGTGTGTATCAAGAATGGTCCACCACCCAAAGGACATCCAGCATTGGAGTCAACATGGGCCGGCATCCCTGTGGAATGCTCACACCTTGTAGAGTCCATGCCCTGACGAATTGAGGCTGTTCTGAGGGCAAAATGGGGTGCAACTCAATATTAGGAAGGTGTTCCTAATGTTTGGACACTCAGTGTACAATGAAAGGACGCTCAAAAGCTGTATATAATTTGTTAAATAGGGATTAATGTAGAATACAATAAAAACAAAAACAAAAAGCATAAAACACAGTGGTAAAAACATCCTGTTCTACTGCACTCCACACCTTCAGGAAAACTCCACCCAAAAACGAAATGTTGGCATTTGATTTATTAGTCCATTGTTGACATAGTCCCTAAATGTTTTGCTTGTCAGCAATCAAGTTTTCAAGATATGCAACTTTCAAAATACAGAAATCATCCCCGTATGATGCAAGACGCAGCATCATATGAGGCAAAATGCATCATACGGGGAGGATTTCTGTAGTTTGAAAGTGAAATATATTTTGGGACTATGTCAACGATGCACTAATAAAACAAATGGCAGAAGATTTTGGGGTGGAATCTTCCTTGAAACCCAATTGATCCGTTTCAAAAGAAAAAGGATGAACAGGTTTGTGTTCATCAGGGAACAAGATGGAAAACATTACAACGGAAGAGGAAAAAGGAGCATTCTGTATTGGATGTGGATAAACCCTTCCTGCTCCAGTCGGTTTCCTTCCTCCTGATACCTAATGAACATGATAATGGTGTTGGGAGTGTACAATAGCGGTAGCACCTCCAATCCAGGAGAGGGTGCTGGTGGTGAGAGCAGAGCGGTCAGAACTCGGGGGCACTTCCTGTGAAGCAGAGGGAGAAGACAGGAAGCAAGGCGTCGCCGGGGCCTTGCCAGCGCGCGTTGCTAGGGCTCTGTAAGCTGTCTGCTGTAAATTCTACTGCTGCTCAGGACCAGGTCCCATATTCATAAAGCACCTCAGAGTAGTAGGAGTACTTTATACAAACCAGGACCCCTCCCCTTCCTCGCTGTGTAAAGGGGCATCTTCAGTTCCCCTCCAGGCCTCTAGGAGTCCTCCTCATCCTGGTCCTCACGGATGCCCACCACTCTCTTTCGCAGCACCTCCTCTGGACTCCCCTTGGGAGACGCTGTCCTCCTCCTCCAGACATTGTCCTGTTCTCCATCTTCATCGTCCTCATCATCATCCTCTTCTCCATCCGCCTCCTGCTCTTCCTCCAGCTGCTGAATCAGCCTGGCTTGTTCCATCGTCTGTTTCTCTGGAATGGGACAATAACAAACACTATATGAATAACAGGACAATAGAGACTATATGAATAACAGGACAATAAAGACTATATGAATAACAGGACAATAAAGACTATATGAATAACAGGACAATAAAGACTATATGAATAACAGGACAATAAAGACTATATGAATAACAGGACAATAAAGACTATATGAATAACAGGACAATAAAGACTATATGAATAACAGGACAATAAAGACTATATGAATAACAGGACAATAAAGACTATATGGATAACAGGACAATAAAGACTATATGGATAACAGGACAATAAAGACTATATGGATAACAGGACAATAAAGACTATATGGATAACAGGACAATAAAGACTATATGGATAACAGGACAATAAAGACTATATGGATAACAGGACAATAAAGACTATATGGATAACAGGACAATAAAGACTATATGGATAACAGGACAATAAAGACTATATGGATAACAGGACAATAAAGACTATATGGATAACAGGACAATAAAGACTATATGAATAACAGTACAGGACAATAAAGACTATATGAATAACAGGTCAATAAAGACTATATGGATAACAGGACAGGTCAATAGAGACTATATGGATAACAGGACAGGACAAAAACAAAGACATTATACTACATCCTGCACTATCCATGCCACTGCTCTGTACACTGGTACACAACTTAGGAAGAATACAAAAAAGACGAATGTCTGTTCTCTTTAAAGACAAAAGCTAAAAGATGACCGTATTCTGCTACTGCTATACCCTCTCCAAGAGTTCAGCTTAGTTGTTTAATGTCAGCACATAACACAGGGCTGTACATTTCACAAAGTTCCATTTGCATGGACATGGATTCTCTGCCATCTCATACTCACTCTGGTAGTAGTTTGGGGAGTTAAATCGCCGTGATGGGAATACAAAATCTGCAATGAACACCAGTATCTGGGAAGAGAAGGCACAAGAGAAGCTGGTTAGGTTGGTGAGGAGAGCAGAGTTGATGTTACTGTAAGATATTGATATCGCTCACATTCTTTGCCTCCAATAACTTCCACAGCCAGTCATTTTTCTACAAAATATAAATGGGATGCATTTACTCCATTGTTTACATGTGTCTCGGTGACCCACAATCTGAGGGCACATAATACTAAATAATAACAATACTTTTTATATGACCAGACACCTTTCAGGACACATTACATTAAAAGTACATTAAAATCAAAAAGTGCAAGAAATCAAATCCTAGCGCATTTAAAATCAAACAAAGACATCACATAGGGATCAAATATCAAGGAGTATGACTAACGTACCAGTCCCAGGACTAGGCCGGAGAAGAGAGTGGCCAGTCCAAAGATGACATACGAGCCCCACACTGGAATCCCCAGCTGCTCTATCAGGTAGTTATGGCAACGCTGCAGGGAGAGAAGACAAGAAGTCAACTGTCAGTTTCAAATTGCCAATGTCTTTGCAATTGTTACAAACAAGCGAAGGATAAAACTGAAAAACCGAGATGACTGCATTAAAAGATAAATATTGTACCTATAATATAGGCCACATACACTGAGTGTACAAAACATTAAGGACACCTGTTTTTTCCATGACATAGACTGGCCAGGTGAATCCAGGTGAAAACTATGATCCCTTACTAATGTCACCTGTCAAATCCACTTTAATCAGTGTAGATGAAGGGGAGGAGACAGGTTAAAGGAGGATTGTTAAGCCCTGAGACAATTGAGACTTGGATTGTGTACAGTCGTTGTCAAAAGTTGAGAATGACACAAATATTAATTTTCACAAAGTCTGCTGCTTCAGTTTTTATGATGGCAATTTGCATATACTCCAGAATGTTATGAAGAATGATCAGATGAATTGCAATTAATTGCAAAGTCCCTCTTTGCCATGAAAATGAACTTAATCCCCAAAAAACATTTCCACTGCATTTCAGCCCTGCCACAAAAGGACCAGCTGACATCATGTCAGTGATTCTCTCGTTAACACAGGTGAGAGTGTTGACGAGGACAAGGCTGGAGATCACTCTGTCATGCTGATTGAGTTAGAATAACAGACTGGAAGCTTTAAAAGGAGGGTGGTGCTTGAAATCATTGTTCTTCCTCTGTTAACCATGGTCACCTGCATGGAAACATGTGCCGTCATCATTGCTGTGCACATAAAGGGCTTCACAGGCAAGGATATTGCTGCTAGTAAGATTGCACCCAAATCAACCATTTATCGGATCATCAAGAACTTCAAGGAGAGAGGTTCAATTGTTGTGAAGAAGGCTTCAAGGCGCTCAAGAAAGTCCAGCAAGCGCCAGGACCGTCTCCTAAAGTTGATTCAGCTGCGGGATTGGGGCACCACCAGTGCAGACCTTGCTCAGGACTGGCAGCAGGCAGGTGTGAGTGCATCTGCACGCACAGTGAGGCGAATACTTTTGGAGGATGGCCTGGTGTCAAGAAGGGCAGCGAGGAAGCCACTTCTCTCCAGGAAAAACATCAGGGACAGACTGATATTCTGCAAAAGGTACAGGGATTGGACTGCTGAGGACTGGGGTAAAGTAATTTTCTCTAATGAATCCCCTTTCCGATTGTTTGGGGCATCCGGAAAACTCCTTGTCCGGAGAAGACAAGGTGAGCGCTACCATCAGTCCTGTGTCATGCCAACAGTAAAGCATCCTGAGACCATTCATGTGTGGGGTTGCTTCTCAGCCAAGGGAGTGGACTCACTCACAATTTTTCCTAAGAACACAGCCATGAATAAAGAATGGTACCAACACATCCTCAGAGAGCAACTTCTCCCAACCATCCAAGAACAGTTTGGTGACGAACAATGCCTTTTCCAGCATGATGGAGCACCTTGCCATAAGGCAAAAGTGATAACTAAGTGGCTCTGGGAACAAAACATCGACCTTTTGGGTCCATGGCCAGGAAACTCCCCAGACCTTAATCCCATTGAGAACTTGTGGTCAATCCTCAAGAGGTGGGTGGACAAACAAAAACCCACAAATTCTGACAAACTCCAAG
Source organism: Coregonus lavaretus (assembly GCF_964263955.1). NCBI lineage: Eukaryota > Metazoa > Chordata > Actinopteri > Salmoniformes > Salmonidae > Coregonus > Coregonus lavaretus. The sequence continues at coordinate 38,885,382 of NC_140014.1, forward strand.
CATTGATTATGCAAGAATGGGCTGCCATCAGTCAGGATGTGGCCCAGAAGTTAATTGACAGCATGCCAGGGTTGATTGCCAAGGTCTTGAAAAAGAAGGGTCAACACTGACTCTTTGCATAAACTTAATGTAATTGTCAATAAAAGCCTTTGACACTTATGGAATGCTTGCATTTATACTTCAGTATACCATAGTAACATCTGACAAAAATATCTAAAAACACTGAAGCAGCAAACTTTGTGAAGACCAATACTTGTGTCATTCTCAAAATGTTTGACCACGACTGTATGTGTGCCATTCAGAGGGTGAATGGGCAAGACAAAATATTGAATTGCCTTGAACGGGGTATGGTAGTAGGTGCCAGGCGCACCGGTTTGTCAAGAACTGCAACGCTGCTGGGTTTTTCACACGCAACAGTTTCCCATGTGAATAAAGAATGGTCCACCCACACAAAGGACATCCAGCCAACTTGACACAACTGTGGGAAGCATTGGAGTCAACATGGGCCAGCATCCCTGTGGAACGCTTGACACCTTGTAGATTCCATGCCCCGACGAATTGAGGCTGTTCTGAGGGCAAAGGTTAAGGTGAGATTTGAATGGAGAAAGCTGATCTGAGAGCAGCACTGCTTACTTTCCATCCTATCAGTATCGACACGACTCAACGACACACTTATCGAACGTTCTCTCTGCGTGGTGTTTTGGGAAACATGTTACATCTTTGGCGTTGTAGGAAATATGCATAGTTAAAACACTCTGTAAGCCTAAAATTCCATTGCAAACGGGAAATCGGGCCCTGGTCAAAAGTAGTGCACTACATAGGGAATAGGGTGCCATTTGGGATGCATCCATAATGTTGGTGTGGTGTGAACCGGGGTCTGACAGCTCACAGAGAGAAGGCAAAAGCAGCACTCACCCTAATGAACATTGACAGCTTGAAGAGAGCGGACATTGTGTTCATCCTTCAGGGGGAGAAAAGGGAGAAATACTTTTTTAGACATTTTAATGAGATAATCTAAGAATTACCAGTTAACCTGGTTAAAGTGTCAAACTATCATGGTCCAAACACACCAAGAAAGTTGTGAAGAGGGCACGACAACACCTTTTCCCCCTCAGGAGACTGAAAATATTTGGCATGGGTCCCCAGATCCTCAAAAAGTTATACAGCTGCACCATCGAGAGCATCCTGACCGGTTGCATCACCGCCTGGTATGGCAACTGCTCGGCATCCGACCGTAAGGCGCTACAGAGGGTAGTGCGTACGACCCAGTACATCACTGGGGCCAAGCTTCCTGCCATCCAGGACCTATATACTAGGCGGTGTCAGAGGAAGGCCCAAAAAAATTGTCAAAGTCTCCAGTCACCCGAGTCATAGACTGTTCTCTCTGCTACCACACAGCAAACGGTACCGGACCGCCAAGTCTAGGTCCAAAAGGCTCCTTAACAGCTTCTACCCCCAAGCCATAAGACTGCTGAACCATTAATAAAATGGCCACCCGGACTATTGCATTGACACCCCCCCCCCCCCCCCCTCCTTTGTTTTTACACTGCTGCAACTCGCTGTTTATTATCTATGCATAGTCACTTTACCCCTACCTACATGTACAAATTACCTTGACTAACCTGTACCCCAGCACATTGACACGGTACCGGTACCCCCTGTATATAGCCTCATTATTGTTATTTTATTGTGTTACTTATTTTTTTTTACTTTTCTTTATTTAGTAAATATTTTCTTAACTGCATTGTTGGTTAAGGGCTTGTAGTAAGCATTTCACGGTAAGGTCTACTACACCTGTTGTATTCTTGGGTGTGTTGGTTGGATGTCTAAACACAAAACTAAGAGGCTGAGTAACTACCAGAAGAGGATGATATGTCCTGTTGTTCTGAAGTGTAGTGTTTGATATGTCCTGTTGTTCTGAAGTGTAGTGTTTGATATGTCCTGTTGTTCTGAAGTGTAGTGTTTGATATGTCCTGTTGTTCTGAAGTGTAGTGTTTAATATGTCCTGTTGTTCTGAAGTGTAGTGTTTGATATGTCCTGTTGTTCTGAAGTGTAGTGTTTAATATGTCCTGTTGTTCTGAAGTGTAGTGTTTAATATGTCCTGTTGTTCTGAAGTGTAGTGTTTAATATGTCCTGTTGTTCTGAAGTGTAGTGTTTGATATGTCCTGTTGTTCTGAAGTGTAGTGTTTGATATGTCCTGTTGTTCTGAAGTGTAGTGTTTGATATGTCCTGTTGTTCTGAAGTGTAGTGTTTGATATGTCCTGTTGTTCTGAAGTGTAGTGTTTGATATGTCCTGTTGTTCTGAAGTGTAGTGTTTGATATGTCCTGTTGTTCTGAAGTGTAGTGTTTAATATGTCCTGTTGTTCTGAAGTGTAGTGTTTAATATGTCCTGTTGTTCTGAAGTGTAGTGTTTAATATGTCCTGTTGTTCTGAAGTGTAGTGTTTGATATGTCCTGTTGTTCTGAAGTGTAGTGTTTGATATGTCCTGTTGTTCTGAAGTGTAGTGTTTGATATGTCCTGTTGTTCTGAAGTGTAGTGTTTGATATGTCCTGTTGTTCTGAAGTGTAGTGTTTGATATGTCCTGTTGTTCTGAAGTGTAGTGTTTGATATGTCCTGTTGTTCTGAAGTGTAGTGTTTGATATGTCCTGTTGTTCTGAAGTGTAGTGTTTGATATGTCCTGTTGTTCTGAAGTGTAGTGTGCGTGCGGAAGTGATAAGAAGATTGTGCGTGGTCATGTGTAATAATTGGTTGTGGTTTTAGAGACGACTATACATGGAAATGAACTGCAGCTATTTATTCACTGTCATCTACTTACATAAAACATACTGGCTACATTCCTATAGTCCCCTGTAGCTCAGTTGGTAGAGCATGGCGCTTGCAACGCCAGGGTTGTGGGTTCGTTTCCCACGGGGGGCCCGTATGAAAATGTATGCACTCACTAACTGTAAGTCGCTCTGGATAAGAGCGTCTGCTAAATGACTAAAATGTCAAATGTAATTCAGACTCAGTCACTACATGTTATAAAGCAGGGACGGGTAACTGGTGACCCACAGGCCCCCTTTTGTAAGGCCGCGCATCAAATAAAAACTCTCTCTCAATTAAATTTGCTTTATTGGCATGACGTAACAATGTACTCACTCCATCTCTCATTTTTAAGAACTCAGTCGGGGTCTCAACTTACTGTTGCGAGTTAGAATAGTAGAATACACAAGGGGCCATTTCAAAATATGGTTGTGCATCAGCAGTTTTGCTCTTGATAGCCTATGTCAGCAAAAATAAATTTTGGGGGGCCAGTATGAAAAATGTATGCACTCACTAATCGTAAGTCGCTCTGGATAAGAGCGTCTGCTAAATGACTAAAATGTCAATTGGTTCACAAAAAAAAAAAGAAGTTAGTCTAGCGGCCAGCTATCTAAACTTATATTAATCATGGTTGAATTACTGACCGGGGCACCCCCATTGATTTTGTTAGTCACTCTCACCCAGATATCATTTAAAAAACTGCAGACATTTCTCTCCACCCCATGGCAAAATGTAGGGGGCGGGACCGGCTCTGACTGCATGTGTGGGCATGAATGTGGGTACGCAGACCCATGAGCCACTGCGGTCCCTAGTTTTTTGTGGCCCCAACACCATTAAAGTTGACCATCCCTGTTATAGTCTTAAAGGAGGCCTGGCTAAGGTCAAAAACGTCACAAATATCCCAACCAATTATTTATTTCTCAACAATCCTTTTAGACAAAAATGTAAAATATGTACCAAACGTCCTTCCTCCAAAGGACCTTTTCATGCATTACAGTATTTCCCCCCTTCCAGTTTCACACAGTAAGGCCCAGTAATGAGAGACTCACATCAATCAATTAATCAATCATCAATCCACTCACATGAAGGAAGATGGTCCGAACCAGGAAGACACGGGCTCAATGCCCTGCCACTTCTTCTCATCAATAAAGCTTAGGAAGTCATCTTTGGTGCGAGCCCCCTGGTACCTCCGGAATACACCATCCTTACAGCTGATTCACACACACACGCACGTAAGGTGTTATCATAGACATCTATCACAATTAAAGCCAAATTAAGAAGCCAATATTGTGGCATTAACCACAAAGAAACAGTCTGTTTTATTTGCCCTTAGCGCCACTAAGCTATAGTAGGGTCATATATTTACAGTTTTTTTTACCATTGATATACATTTTATAGCAACATATAAGGCTAGTGTCTAAACTGGGTCTAGAATCATAACAGTAGCAACAACAAAAGGGCATGTTAGAAAGACTCAAAAACATTTCCTCTTCCAGACAAAGTCTGAAGCTAAAGTATATAACAGCATCTCACATTCCAGTGAGGTTATTGGCTAAAATGTGGTGGTTAGATTATCACATTTCCCGATGAGACAGATTGAGTCTGTAGTCTAAATAGGATGGGTGGTGGTTGAGGTTTGTTGGCCTGCGACTGTGAGAGGAACAGGATGTGAGACATAGTTTGAGGCACCAGAGAGAGAACTTACTGGTAGATTGTAGGAAGTGAAGTGATGACGAATCGCCCGCTCAAACCTAAAGGTGTGGGTGGGGGATGGGGGAGGAGAGAGCAGAATGTTAGTAAATATCTCTCTGAATGAGACCAACTTCATCTTGTTCTTGACTGATATTACAAAGGGTCTACAAAAAACATGAGATAGACCTAACAAATTATATCAATGGTAATAGTGGACTATAGCTGGATCAGATCACATGCATTGTCTACACTACAAAACATAGTGGACCTCTCCCCTCCTCATTCCCCTGAAAGCAGTCGGGTGCAGTTGGCCCTAGAGACAGTGATCTTGGATCAGTTTAGCATTTTACCCACTAAAGGTTAGGATTGGGAAAGCTAGGATCATCTGTACCTAGGGGAAACTTCTCTCCAGAACTTTGTGAAAAGTGAGAAGGGAAATTATTGACAGGCAGTCAGGAAGGCAGGGAGATGATATACATAACGTACCAGGCTGTTCAGTAACGTCCACCTTCGCTATGTTGACGCCCATGTCCTCACCCCAGTTGGCAAACTCATTCCACTCGGGCTGGAGCTGTTGGCACGCCGGACACCACGGGGCAAAACTGCCGGGACGAGTGAGGTGGGGCCAAACATTGGCATGACAATAACATTAACTAACGTTAGATACCGTTTTTCAACAACAAAAATATTTGACACAACTACCCCCAAGATTCAATGGCAGCAGTTGTCAAAAACATGTTATGAATGACAGGTCAACATGTCTTAACTTCACCATACAACTAGCTACCTAACAACAACACTCAGTAGTCCAGCAGCCTAGCTCTAGCTTTCCAACTCCACCATCGTCTGTCACATCATTTGACATTAATCTGAAAGCATGGACTTTAGATTGTTAGCTGCAAGCCTATGAATTTTTTTTAACGTTAGCTAGCTGGCGTTAGCAAGCTGACTGGCTATGTAAGATCGGAACTAGCTAGCTAGGTGTGCCCTCTCGGTGTGGCAATCAACAAGTGCCGAGTCAAGACTAGAAAACGACCTATTGCAAAGCAACGTAGCTGTATGTCTAGCCAGACAAACTAAGCAGCTAGTTTAGCATGCTTGCTAGCTAACTAGCTGGACTTACAATTCAATCATCCATTCCCCTGCCAAGATGTCTTCCCAGTTTCCGTCAGTGATCTCTTTGAGGCTGCTCGGTTTGGCCAAGGTTGGCTGCGCCGTCAGGTAAATAAGCAAAAGGAGTGAACATGTTAAGAGATTAGATTTTGATCGCCAAGGTAAAGAAGATAACATAGCGTCGCCAATTTTGTGATCCAGCAAAGGCGCCATGTTTAGGTCAACTCGTCCACCGTCTCTACTTCCGTTTACCTAGTCCTAGCTACGTCTGGTCAGAAACCGCCCCTCAGCAGTTTTCTAAACAACTGTAAAATATACTGCTCACATTGACACCTCTCTAATGTCACAGAAAAACACACAATGGGTGGTATTTTATTTTCTAGTTTAGCAATTTAGCAATGCAAAATATGTGTTTGTTACATTGTTCCTTGCCGCTTTTGGCACGCAAATGAAATGTTACATTCAAGACCGCAACGTTTTGCAACGTCTTAAAATAAACCATTTCTGCTTTATGTTTACCACCAGAAAGTGACACTGTTGCCCATAAAGTGTGTGCGTGCGGGTTGAATAAAGAGAAAACAATGCATTAAAAATCCATAAATGTAGAATTCTTGTGCAATTCATATCAATAGGCTCTATTGAGGTGTTTCTTTCATTATTTTTATCTGGCGTTAGTGCGTCGCATAAATCTAAGCTTCAGGGCCCAACTGTACATTTGCAAGATACATGCCAATTGCAAATGCTTTTGGGAACTTGCGCAAAAAAAGTTAAAGTCGATCCACTGAGGCAAAAAGGACAATGTCTGAGTTTAATTTAATAAGAGAAAAGCTGTGAAATGGAGAGTTGAAAATAAATAGAAGGCAGGGTCAAACTTTAGTAGCCTAATGTTTGGGAAATATTTGGTGAAGTGGTAAAAAAGGATGATAGCAGTGCCGGCTATGTTATGTGTGATGATTGTGAGGCGCTATACAAATTCAAGTCACAAGATGGGGACTTTAACATCGCACGTCAAGGGAACTGTAGGCTAGGCCTATTGCTTAGATGGGTTAAATGGAATAGGAACCTAAAATCTGGACACTGACTGTATCTATAACCTCTCACATAGCCTAATATAATATTAACTCCTGCAGAATTAAGCATTTCTTGCAGTAAAATGATACACTAAATGTACATTTTGCCTTGGGAACAGGAGTGGATAAATATTATTGATTTATTTCAGCATCTTGAGAGACTGAATGTGTGGTTAGGGACCATCTGAAAAGGTTGTCTTTATCATCATCATAGTATTTCAACCACTTAAAATATGCCTCTGCATCCAAGCCGAACTGAAATCTTATCAGAAACATCTCTGACTGCACAGCACATTTTCAATATTTGCTGGTTAGGGTCTGGTGCGGGCCTCAGATTTTCACTTTATCACATATCGTCTGGCGGTTACAGATGGGTTATTAGAATTGTGGACTGGCGTGGGTGACAAACAGCTGACAGGCGCATCATAGTGTGTGTGTGTGAGAGAGAGATATTATATATTATGTACTTTAACTATTTGCACATCTTTACAACCATAGCAGTGGAGGCTGGTGGGCTCATTGTACTGGCTGGAATGGATTTAATGGAACGGTATCAAAAACATCAAATATATGGAAACCACATGTTTGACTCTGTTCGATTGATTCCATTCGAGCTATTAAAATGAGCCCGTCCTGCAATAGCTCCTCCCACCAGCATCCATTGGTACATAGCCATAATATGACATTTGAAATGTCTATTTCTTTAAAACTTTTGTGAGTGCTACTCCTACTGCTCTTTCCTCATCTGAACGTGTGTTCTCGCATACCCGAGAGCATCTTGTCAGCGCGGCGGGGACACAGGAATCCTCATCTCTCCCAAGTGGACATTCTCTCTTTTTCCCCTGACCCATCTGTCTATCTCCTCATTTGAATTCCATGCTGTCACAGTCACTAGCCCATTCAAGCTTAACATCCTTGTCATTTATCGTCCTCCAGGTTCCCTTGGAGAGTTCATTAATGAGCTTGATGCCTTGATAAGTTCCTTTCCTGAGGATGGCTCATCGCTCACAGTTCTGGGTGACTTTAACCTCCCTACGTCTGCCTTTGACTCATTTCTCTCTGCCTCCTTCTTTCCACTCCTTTCCTCTTTTGACCTCACCCTCTAACCGTCCCCCCCTACTCACAAGGCAGGCAATACGCTTGACCTCATCTTTACTAGATGCTGTTCTTCTACTAATCTCACTGCAACTCCCCTCCAAGACTCCGACCACTACTTTGTATCCTTTTCTCTCTCGCTCTCCTCCAACACTACTCACTCTGCCCCTACTCAGATGGTAATGTGCCGTCGCAACCTTCGCTCTCTCTCTCCCGCTACTCTCTCCTCTTCCATCCTATCATCTCTTCCCTCTGCTTAATCCTTCTCCCTCCGATCTCCTGATTCTGCCTCCTCAACCCTCCTCTCCTCCCTTTCTGCATCTTTTGACTCTCTATGTCCCCTATCCTCCCGGCCGGCTCGGTCCTCCCCTCCTGCTCTGTGGCTTGACGACTCATTGCGAGCTCACAGAAGAGGGCTCCGGGCAGCCGAGCGGAAATGGAGGAAAACTAGACTCCCTGCGGACCTGTCATCTTTTCACTCCCTCCTCTCTACATTCTCTTCCTCTGTTTCCGCTGCTAAAGCCACTTTCTACCACTCTAAATTTCAAGCATCTGCCCCTAACCCTAGGAAGCTCTTTGCCACCTTCTCCTCCTGCTGAATCCTCCTCCTCCTCCCCCTCCCTCCTCCCTCTCTGTGGATGACTTCGTCAATCATTTTGAAAAGAAGGTTGACAACATCCGATCCTCATTTATTAAGTGAAATGACACCGCTGGTCCTGCTCACACTGCCCTACCCTATGCTTTGACTTCTTTCTCCCCTCTATCTCCAGATGAAATCTTGCGACTTGTGACGGCCGGCCGCCCAACAACCTGCCCGCTTGACCCTATCCCCTCCTCTCTTCTCCAGACCATTTCCGGAGACCTTCTCCCTTACCTCACCTCGCTCATCAACTCATCCTTGACCGCTGGCCATGTCCCTTCCGTCTTCAAGAGAGTGAGAGTTGCACCCCTCCTCAAAAAACCTACACTCGATCCCAACAACTACAGAACAGTATCCCTTCTTTCTTTTCTCTCCAAAACTCTTGAGCGTGCCGTCTCTAGCCAACTCTCCTGCTATCTCTCTCAGAATGACCTTCTTGATCCAAACCAGTCAGGTTTCAAGACTGGTCATTCAACTGAGACTGCTCTTCTCTGTGTCACGGAGGCTCTCCACACTGCTAAAGCTAACTCTCTCTCCTCTGCTCTTATCCTTCTAGACCTATCCGCTGCATTTGATACTGTGAACCATCAGATCCTCCTCTCCGACCTCTCCGAGTTGGGCATCTCCGGCGCTGCTCACTCTTGGATTGCGTCCTACCTGACAGGTCGCTCCTACCAGGTGGCATGGCGAGAATCTGTCTCTGCGCCACGTGCTCTCACCGCTGGTGTCCCCCAGGGCTCAGTTCTAGGCCCTCTCCTATTCTCTCTATACACCAAGTCACTTGGCTCTGTCATATCCTCACATGGTCTCTCCTATCATTGCTATGCAGACGACACACAATTAATTTTCTCCTTTCCCCCTTCTGATAACCAGGTGGCGAATCGCATCTCTGCATGTCTGGCAGACATATCAGTGTGGATGTCGGATCACCACCTCAAGCTGAACCTCGGGTAGACGGAGCTGCTCTTCCTCCCGGAGAAGGACTGCCCGCTCCATGATCTCGCCATCACGGTTGACAACTCCGTTGTGTCCTCCTCCCAGAGTGCAAAGAACCTTGGTGTGACCCTGGACAACACCGTGTCGTTTTCCACTAACATCAAAGCGTACGACCCTACCTTACACAGAAAGCGGCACAGGTCCTAATCCAGGCACTTGTCATCTCCCGTCTGGATTACTGCAACTTGCTGTTGGCTGGGCTCCCTGCCTGTGCCATTAAACTCTACAACTTATCCAGAACGCTGCAGCCCGTCTGGTGTTCAACCTTCCCAAGTTCTCTCATGTCACCCCACTCCTCCGCACACTCCACTGGCTTCCAGTTGAGGCTTGCATCTACTACAAGACCATGGTGCTTGCCTACAGAGCTGTGAGGGGAACGGCACCTCCTTACCTTCAGGCTCTGATCAGACCCTACACCCAAACGAGGGCACTACGTTCATCCACCTCTGGCCTGCTAGCTCCCCTACCTCTACGGAAGCACAGATCCCACTCAGCCCAGTCAAAGCTATTCGCTGCTCTGGCACCCCAATGGTGGAACAAGCTCCCCCACGATGCCAGGACAGCGGAGTCACTGACCACCTTCCGGAGACACTTGAAACCCTACCTCTTCAAGGAATACCTGGAATAGTATAAAGTAATCCTTCTTCCCCCACCCACATAAAAAAAAAAGAAAAAAAAAAAGGTAGTTGTCCCACTAGCTATCATAAGTTGAATGCACCAATTTGTAAGTCGCTCTGGATAAGAGCGTCTGCTAAATGATGTAAATGTAATGTCTACTGTTAATTTCTGATTGTTTATTTAACTTTTGTTTATTATCAATTTCACTTGCTTTGGCAATAAAGCCCTTTGAATTGAACTTGATATTTAAGCCACGTTCATGTGCTAGTAAGAACTAGGAAACTCTGAAATGTCCTACTTGTTAACTGGTTGTAGTTATACACGTGCCGCGTTCAACCATTTAGCGAGTCGAAAAAGTTAGAGTTTCCTAGTTCCGACTAGTACGTGAATGCGGCATTAGCTATAATGAAACCACTGAATGCAAATTCCCATAAATTAAAAACAATGCAAACCATCGTAGTTGTAATGTGTATAAACTGAGTTTAGGAGACGTTACAACAATCTACCCGCTGAGGATGACTAACTACAAACCAATACAGTCCCAATGCATTACATGGTCCCATTCACGATTTTCAAAAGACTGACCCCTCCCTCGGACCGCCCCTTTAGTCCCTTGGCTAGTCATGTGACAAATAAACGGCTGCAATATTCTGGGGGCGGAGACTTGTTCAAATTCAAGCGTGCAATCAATGGTGGGTTTCTGACCAAGTCACTATAATCATCCAATGAAACGCCGTATCAGAGATTACTGGGCACGTCGGGGGGATTTTGAATTTTCAGCAGCATCACTATTGTCTTTCGGAGCGAAGTGGCAAAAGTACCGCTTTTGGGTGAGTTCGGATTTCTAGATACAACTTTTTTATTTGTAGCAAGTTGGTAAAGCAGATAGTTAAATTGGACACAATATTGTTTTGAACAAGTCCGCTGTGACTTTTACTTTGTTTACATTCGATATGAATAACAGTCTAGCTAGCGCTAAATTAGGCTAGCCAACGGTAGTTTGACTAGCTAGCTAGCTAGCTAGTTAGTTAGCTATCTAAGCTAAAGTGCATAAAAGCAGAGGAATAATATATTTGATAAAAGGCAGTAGAGTTATACGTCATTAATAACCAAGACATATGATTAAACGCGAGTCAGTAGCAGAGAGTTTGATGTTTCTTTTTGTTTTTGAAAGTTAATGATTCTCCACTAACGTAAAGTATGCGATACATTTTATAAAAATTCTTGCTAATAATCACATCCATAAAAATAAATTTTAGGGAAAAGACCATCTTATTCAGTATTTTTTTAAAGGTGTGCTTAAATAATTACTTTGGCACATTGAATAGTATGCTCTGTAAGAATAAGGTATTTAAATCAATTGATACTCTTAAGCTTTTCAAAAAAGAAGTTGAATTTAAAAACCCTGTATGTGTTTCTGTTTTTATCTGTTTGATATTTTGTGTAAAAAATAATAATTAAGAAGGATGTATAGATTTTTATAACACATTTGAATTTGTATCCTTCAAAATGTATGGAATTTCAATATTAGCAGAGAACTTGTATTCATACGTCCTAATAGTTAGTTATGCATGTATGTGAACTGTGATGATCAAACACTATTTACTGAGTCAAACCTGTCAGCTAAACTTTGTCACACTAGTAGCCCTATAAATATGATTCCAAATTCCTGATCAGTTGATATTAACTTTCACATTTGGATATTGTCTTTTTTTTTTTACATCAATAAATAAAAAGACTATCCAAATTGTGACATTTTATATAAAACATAATGAATCTAGCTTACTATTTAGGGCTATTTCACTAGCACTGCCTCCATTCAAATATGCTCAGCAAATGAACATTCGTTTTGGTACTTCTCCCCTCCCAGGATATGCTGGTTGAGGCTTGACATAGCTAGCTACAGATATTGAAGCAGGATGAGCTGGGCAGTGGAGGAGTGGAAGGATGGTCTTTCAGGCAAAGCCCTGCAGAAGATACAAGAGATTGAGGGACAGCTGGACAAGCTGAAGAAGGAGAGGACTCAGAAACAGTTCCAGCTCGACGCACTGGAGGCTGCTCTACAAAAACAGAAACAAAAGGTTGGTGACTTAAGTTATGATGTTGAATTCCAAAACATTAACTATACTTTCTCCTAGGGGGAATTTGTGTTTTGGCATTCAGTTTGTGTGTTTGACATTCAAAGTTGTGTGTTCTCCAGGTTGACAGTGAGAAGACCGAGGCGTCGGCTATTAAGAGGGAGAACCAGGCCTTAGTAGAGTCATGTGACGCCCTGGAGAAGGCCCGTCAGAAGGCGACCCATGACCTGGGGGTCAAAGTGCAACAGGTCAGCAACCTGGAGGGTCAGCTCGGCACCAGCAAGAAGACCATAGAACGACTGGAGCAGGAACTCAAGAAGTGAGTCGTTTGCTCAGTACTACTGTACACTAGGGCTGTACCAGATATACGTTGGCTTTGTGCACATACTGTAGATGGTTAGCTAGCCTAGGAATAGGATAGTTAAAACATGGTAATAACACTGTATTCCTCTCTACAGATATAAGAATGAAAAGGACCGTTCTCAGCCCTCCCACTCCTCTGATGTACAGTCCTACAGCACTCCTCAGAAGACCTTGGCCACTCCTGCTGCTACCCCCAGCTTCAGACAGCATGGTAGAGCCCACTTCCTCTGTGTATTTGTCAAGGTGCAGTTGTTGCCAGGGCTCCATTTAAAACCAAAAAGTAAACAAAATTCTGATTCCAATTCCAAATATTCCTCTTTGAAAAACATTGGAGAGAATTTCAGTGTACTTACTGAATTGACTGGAATTTAAATGAAATTGACCCCAACCCTGGTAGAAGGTGCCATAACTAGTATAATCTGTCTGTTTTAAATGCATGGTCATGGTGTGAACAGTTTCTCTCCCTCCCAGACTCCAGGCTGGAGGACCTTCAGGAGAGACACAACCAGGAGGTGGAAGAGAGGAAGAGACTGGAAGCCGAACTCAAAATCACACAGGTCAAAGTGAGTTGAAATGCTCAGTAGCACCACCACACAGTCCGATGCAGTGCAGGGGCTACAACTGGAGTGGTTTTGTTAGCATGATAATCCACTATGACACTCTGGAACTGAAAGGTTGCTGGTTCAAATACCCGAGTCGACAAGGTGAAACATCTTTCCATGTGCCCTTGAGCAAGGCACTTAACCCTAATTTGCTCCAGGGGCGCCGTACTACTATTGCTGACCCTGTAAAATAACACATTTCACTGCACCTATTTTTATTTTTTATTTAACCTTTATTTAACTAGGCAAGTCTGTTAAGAACAAATTCTTATTTAGAATGACGGCCTACACCGGCCAAACCCGGACGACGCTCTGCCAATTGTGCGCTGCCCTATGGGACTCCCAATCACGGCCGGTTGTGATACAGCCTGGAATCGAACCAGGGGGTCTGTAGTGACGCCTCAAGCACTGAGATGCAGTGCCTTAGACAACTGCGCCACTCGGGAGCTCACACCTATCCGGTGTATGTGACAGTAAAACATATATACCTGTTGAACCGGTCATATAAGCCAAAGCGTTGTTGTTGTTGCTTTGAAAAAGCATCACAAATGGGATGTACAGATGCGGTCAAAAGTATTGGCACCCTTGCATAATTCACTATTTCTTCTAAAATAGTTTGAAATGGAAAAAACTGTTGGTTTTTACAGGTGTATTTGTTTGATTTACAACTGCAGAGGACCAAGAATAAAAAATCTAAACTGAAATTGTGATTTTTCACTTTAAAGTAAAAAAAATGGCCTGCACTAAATTATTCTAATTGGAGGCTGATTCTCGTTTATTCTGTAATTTAATTCACCTGTAGTGCAGGTGCCTATAGGTAAAAATAGCCATTCAACCATTTACAAATAAAAATAACAAAATATATACGAACATTCTGCTCCGTTGTAAATTGCACGGGTGCCAATATATTTGACTACGTATGTATGGTATAATACTGGTCCCTGCCGGATTTCACTGCGTTTTTGAAAAATATTTGTGGACAAAAATGCTTGACTTTGCTGTTATTTAAAAAAAATCCAATTGTCAAAAAATGCACTGATGGGGAAAACGTTTTTGGGTGTGACTTGATTAAACCATTTTGTGCGGTGATTAGTTAAAATTGCGAGCCCTCTTTTTGTAATGCGGTGAGCAGACAGTTTTATGCTGTAATATTGCAGTGATTTGTCCAATTTGCAAGCCCACGCGTAATATGCGGGGAATTGTTGGTTTTGCACACCAAAAAATTGCAACTGCTGGAGGGACTGTAATACGATACGTAGTGATACGTGGTTCTGTCTCGTTTTCTAGCTGTTGAACCAGTCGTCCGTCAGTCATAAGGACATTGCCGCCCGGCAACAAGCAGGCTCCTCCATATTCCCATGGCAACAGCAGGACAAGGGCCGCCAGTCCCAGGACACCATTGAAACGCCCCTGACGAGACGAGCAGTGGGCGGGACATCCACTGGTGGCTTCCTGTGGAACACAGAGGATACACCAATCAAACCCATCCAGCGAATCAGCACATCTGTATCCCAGTTTGACTCTGATGGCTCCTCCTCCCAGCAGATGGAACAGCTGAGGACACTGAATCAAGGTTAGGCCACGCCCTGTTATACTAATAGTATTGTTTACAAACCCGGGCCAGGTCACAGTCAGTAGGCACATTCCTGGCCGGGTCACAGTCAGTAGGCACATTCCTGGCCGGGTCACAGTCAGTAGGCACATTCCTGGCCGGGTCACAGTCAGTAGGCACATTCCTGGCCGGGTCACAGTCAGTAGGCACATTCCTGGCCGGGTCACAGTCAGTAGGCACATTCCTGGCCGGGTCACAGTCAGTAGGCACATTCCTGGCCGGGTCACAGTCAGTAGGCACATTCCTGGCCGGGTCACAGTCAGTAGGCACATTCCTGGCCGGGTCACAGTCAGTAGGCACATTTGTGAGAAAACGCTTTGTAACGGAAAAACAAAATGTTCTGACTGGAGAAACTCGGGTAGTGTAGTCACGTCTCCTTGTTTCTCAATGTTTGGTCCTGTTTTTTGTTGTTGTCCTGTCAGAGCTGAAGAGTAAAGTGTCTGAGCTGGAGCAGCGTCTGCAGTCACAGGAGAAGGACACGAGGCTGCAGAGCGGCAGGCTCCAAGAGCTACAAGGCCAGCTGGACCAGGCTAGGAGAGACCTGACAGACAGAGACAAGACCCTGGGCAAGAGCAGGGATGAACTTAGCAAGGCTACCACTCAGCACGAACAAGCTGTCGCCAAGGTAGAGGATATGTGGAGTATTAAAAAATAAAATAATTTGCTAATGCATACCTGTTGTGTTTCTGAGGGCTGTTTTGAACACAAGTAAATGAATGAACCATTACTTTGTCTCCTCCCAGTGTGTGTCAGTGGAGCAGAAATTGAAGCAGGTCTCTGAGGAGATGTCCTGCCAGAGGCACAATGCTGAGAGCTGCAGACGAGCTCTGGAACAGAAGGTCAAGGACCAGGAGAAGGAGAGCCAGAAGGTTTGCTTCTTTTGTCCTTTCAGACTTTGTAGTTGAAATTAATACTGTGAATCCACCTGTGGCAACTTCAATCTCTGTTACCCATGTTTGTTTTTTGTGGAACAGCTGTTGCTGAAAGGAGGTGTATGAATGTATGTTTCCTTGTGTTTGTGTGTAGGAGCTGGCCCACCTCCAGAACAGCCACCACGCCCTAGAGCAGCAGTTTAACCAGACCAAGACCAAGCTGAACCAGGAGATACAGCAAGCCAAGAAAGACCACAACATCCTGCAGGCTGAGATGGACAAGGTAATGTAATACGTTGTGATTATGGGCTGGAGTTATTCATTTCTACACGTTACTGCCAACCACTCAAAGTTCACTTCCTGTTACCAAGTATGTCATTTCCCTCCCTGCCCTCTGCCAGGTGTCATGCCAGAGGAGCCAGCTGGAGAGAGACCAGGAGGAGCAGAAACAGAAGCTGCTGAGGTCGGAACAGAGCCTACAGGCCAGCCAAAACAAGGAGCAGGACCTCAGGAAGAAATTTGAGGTGTGCCATGATTTATGGAATTTCTCTTTAAACCTGTTATGTATTCCTCTGTAACGTGTTCATTTGTGGAAAAATGTGCTGGACTAAATAAACCAAAAAACACAATGAAACCACACACACACACACAGAAAGTACTATTTTATTAGATGCACACAATGTTTCACACCTAGCCTGGGTGGTCTTTTTTTGGGGGGGGGGGGGGGGGGGGTGAGGGGGGGTAGATCAGCTTAAAATTGCAGATAGATTGTAACTTCCATCAATGTAATTGTCTGCATCACTTCCAATCCCCCATGTTTTTTTTATATATATACTCCCCTTTATTACTTTTCAACCCCTGGGTGGTCTTTGAGGAAATGTGTACGTCCTCCATCTTGGAACCAGAGCTATACTCCATCTTGGAACCAGAGGTAATCTGATTGTGTGTTTAACTTGTCCAGGAGATGCAGAGAGAGAAGAACGTTGTGAGCGCCCAGCTGGACCAGGGCAGCAAGAGGCTGTCTCAGCTGGAGGAGGAGAGGAAGACCTCTGAGCAGAACCTCAAACGCACCCAGAGCACGCTGGATGACTTCAGAGGTAGGTTGTTGTTGTTTCTTTACCTTTATTTATCCAGGTACTCATTGCGATAAAATCTCTTGTTTAAGAGAGACCTGGTGCATGGTCTCCAAACCTATCTATTATGATTTAGCAATGTAAAAAAATAATGTGTTTAAAATACTAAATTGTGATGTGTTTGATGTGATGTGTTTGATGCCTTGTCATATCTCTAGTTTTAGCTTCCTCACATTAGATGTTGTTTCTGTTTGGCTGTTGTTCAACAGCCAAAAATGAAGCCCAGTGCGACGAGCTGAAAGGACTTGTCACTAAACTGGAAAGCCAGACCAGATCGTCAGCCCAAGATCTAGAGAACCTAAAGAAAACGCTCGCAGACGCAGAGACCAAGAATGACAAGACTCAGAGTGAACTGAAGACACAAAAACAGGAAGTGGAACAGATCACAAACAAACACAACGCTCTGGAGAAGGAGATCCAGGAGCTGAAGACAACCCTGACCACCACACAGAGCGAGTGTGTGCAGCTGAAGAAGGAGTACGAGACACTTCAGGGATGGAAAACAGAGAAGGAGACACTCGTTAATGAGACTGAGGCTGTGCAGCAAGGCTTTGCTGACAAAATCACTGAGCTGGAGAAGAGTCTGGGCTCGTTGAACGACGATAACAGTGGTCTAATGGAGCAGCTGAAGACTCTGGATGCTGAGAAGGCTTGTCTATCGGGGCAGATCGACTCCCTGAAGGGAGAACTCCTCAACAAGTGCACCGACCTGGAGGAGAAGGGCCACATGTACGAAGAGCTCCAGAAACAGCTGGAGGAGTCTGACCAGAAACACTCCAAAGACCTGGACAACGTTGGGTTACAGGTGACCCAGCTGGAGGGACAGGTGAAGGACCTGGAGTCCAGGCTGCAGGTGGAGACTGGCAGGGCGGAGCGGGCCGAAAGGTCTCACACTGTTCTCCAGGAGCAGTACCAGGCGGCCTGCGACCTGGCCCGGTCTAAAGATGCTCTGGTGGAGTTGGGCCAGAGCGAAGTAGCCCAGCTCCGGGAGAGCCTGGCTCAGATCACGGCCCTGCAGGAGGAACAGCTGGCCAGGTTTACCCAGGAGAAGAGCACCCTCCTGAAGGAGTGTGAGGAAAGCGTAGCGGCAAAGGCAGACGAGGCTGAGCAGGCCAAGCTGAGCCTGGTTAAGATTCAGCAGGAGCTGCCATTCCTCCAGGACCAGGTGGCTTCGCTGGAGTCCAACCTGAAGATCCAGAAAAGTTTGGGTGTTGCGCTACAGGCCAAGTATGACAACCTTGTCAATACTAAAGAGGATCTTGTGGAGAAGCTTTCCGAGGCAGAAAAGCGAGGGGAAAGTCTTCAGGGTGAAGTCAATAGCCTCTCAGAGCAGGCGAAGACTGTCGGCTCTCTACAGGAGCGCTGTGATAATCTGACAGCTGCGGCACAGGAGACCATAAGCGCTCTGCAGAACATGACCGAGACCCTGACCCAGACTGAGACAGAGCTGCAGACACTGAGAGACATGGTTGAGAAACTGGAAGCTCAGCTGAGCGAAGCTGAGACAAAGGCCTCAAATCTTGAGAGGGACAAGGCAGAGATGGTAGAGAAGATCCAAAGGGAAGCTGAAGAGGTTTCTGTGAAGTATCAAAGCCTTCAGGACTCCCAGGAAGAGGAGAGGAATGGTTTGCTGAAGAAGATCTCTACATTGAAGCACAGACTCGCTGAGAATGACGCTGCTTCCACCCAGCTGTCTTCTGATCTGAAGAACTCCCTAGAAGCGCTGCAGAAGACCCACTCTGCTGCCGTGGAGCTCAACTCCAACTTGGAGAGCAGCCTGGTGGAGAAAACAAACCTAATCTCCTCTCAGGAGAAGGAAGTCAAAGAGCTCTCAGAGAGACTCCGTAAGGAAACCGAGAGCCATGTTACAGAGATGGAGACTTACCTCCAGAAACAGAGAGGCCTGAAGGAGCAGCTTGAGATTGTAAAGAGCCAGCTGGAGAGTAAAAGCCAGGAGGCAGCCGAGGCTAATGAGAAGTGGGAGAGGGCCTCACTAGAACTGTCTAAGCTGAGAGAAGATTTGTCTTCTGCCAGAAACAGTGTCGATGAGAAAGGCCGTAAGATCAAGAGTCTGAAAGAGAGGTTGAACCAGGCTGAGTCTGAACAAGACAAAGCTACCGAGGCCCTGAAAGAGAAGGTCATCAGCATGAACAAGATCAAGGTCCAGCTGGAGATGCTTCAGATGGACCTGGAGGACAATGAGGCCTGCATGAACTCCTTTGACACCCAGATAGAGGAGCTCAAAGGAACCGTGGAGGAACTCCGAGGAACCGTGGCCTCTCTGGACGGGAGACTGGAGGAGAGCGCGACGCAGAGGTCCACCTTGGAGACCGAGCTGGGCTCTGTCAAAGAGCAGCTGTCAGAGAAGAGCTGTGAAGTCACCCAGCTGACAGCAAGTCTCGAAGACGCTCGCCAGCAGGCAGGTTTAGTGGAATCACTCCAGGCCACTGTCGATGGGCTGATGGAGACTCTGGAGGAGGTGGTTAGAAAACACAGCCATCTGGAGATGGACATCATTCAGCTCACTGAGGAGAAGGAGCAGTTGACTGTGGAGAAGGAGTATATGACTGTGGAGAAGGAGCAGTTGACTGTGGAGAAGGAGAATTTGACTGTGGAGAAGGAGCAGTTGACTGTGGAGAAGGAGCAGTTGACTGTGGAGAAGGAGCAGTTGACTGTAGAGAAGGTGCAGTTGACTGTGGAGAAGGAGCAGTTGACTGTGGAGAAGGAGCAGTTGACTGTGGAGAAGGAGCAGTTGACTGTGGAGAAGGAGCAGTTGACAGTGGAGAAGGAGAAGTTGACTGTGGAGAAGGAGCAGTTGACTGTGGAGAAGGAGCAGTTGACTGTGGAGAAGGAGCAGTTGACTGTGGAGAAGGAGCAGTTGACTGTGGAGAAGGTGCAGTTGACTGTGGAGAAGGAGCAGTTGACTGTGGAGAAGGAGCAGTTGACTGTGGAGAAGGAGCAGTTGACTGTGGAGAAGGAGCAGTTGACTGTGGAGAAGGAGCAGTTGACTGTGGAGAAGGAGCAGTTGACTGTGGAGAAGAGGCAACTCGAGGCTGACTTGCAGAGGCACGGTCTGAATGCTGGAGACGAGAGGGACGCGGTCAAACAGGAGAACGAGTGTCTCCAGCGTACGCTACAGAGCCTGACGGAGAACTACGAGGCTGTTCAGGCTGCGTTTGAGAGAGCGACCCGGCAGAGCGAGGACCAGGCCAGAGAGAGGCTTGGAAAGTTTGAGAGGGAACAAACAGAGCTCCACCAGAGACTGAGCGGACTGCAGGGTGAACTGGCCCTGTTCAAGGAGCAGTATGACAGCCTGATGACACAGGTAAATCGAAAAGAGAGAGAACTAATTGTTTATGTAATTTGGGGATTTAGTTTTTACTGTTTATTTTACCAAGCAGGTCCAATTCTTATTTACAATGATGGCCTGTATTGTATAGGTCCTTGGGAGTAAAATGTTTTTAGGAAATTGAAATGCATTATAATTATTATGACAGGCAAGCCAGCAGCAGTCCCTCATAGAGCAGCTTCAGACCAAGAGAGACCAGAAGGTCTGTACAGGAGTGGCGGACGGACCGACTTCCAGACAGACGTCAGGCTCCTTCGTCAACGTCAGCTTACCCCTAAAAGACGATACTGAGGAGATGAAACCCACAGGTTTGTTGATGATGATATGTTAAGACATTGAATTTGTAGTAGCTATGCTTTCCATTTACACAGATGTTGATGTACATGTTAATATAATAATATATACGCTTTTATCCAAAGTGACTTACAGGAAATGCTATTGATGTGGTGGTGGGGGGGGGGGGGGGGGTTCACAATGATTTACTTTATTTCATTGATCTCATCAGCGGCTGAGCAATCAGATGACCTCCACAACTCTGAGGTACCTCTACAGCCAGGGAGGGACCTCAACGATGAGCCAGCTGAGGAGTCCAGTGACTGCATGGATGAAGTCCCTGTAGAGCAGCAGAAAGCACTCCGTGAAAGCCTAGATAATGATGATATGACCGTCAGGGGTGAACATCCAGCAGTCTCCAGAACTCCCCATGACCAGGACCAGCTGGACCAGAGCAGGGAGGCGGTCAGAAAGCTAGAGGAGGAGCTACAGACTCTCCACTCCCAGCTTGACCTCGCTACCTCTGAGATGACCCTCAGGAAGGAGCTGTGCTCCGAGCTGGAGGTCAAAGTTGAAGGGTTAGAGGTGAAGGTCCAACAGATGGAGGAGGAGAGGTGTGGTGCCGCGGAGAAGATTAGCGCTGCCCTAGTGGAGAGACGGACGCTAGGTTGGTTTTTAACAAAAAATATCTTCAAAAGACACCTTTGTTGACCCCCCCCCCCCCCCCTAACGCCATGCTGTTGTACTTGTCTTTCTTGCACTAACACTTATTAGCACTGATTTGGCTTATAGCTGCTTTTATGTGGAAGGTTTCTACTCTCAACAACGGTGATACGTGATTGTCTTACCTACCTTAGTTTAATGCAGTAACTGTAAGTTCCTCTGGATAAGAGCGTTCGCTAAATGACCAATATGTCAAAAAGGTTGCTGTTTCAATCTTTTGTCCTGTGTATTATGTTTACTCTCAAGGGTGTTTTAATGATGACAATAAAATGCATTTATTATTATCAGGTGACCAGATCTCAGAGCTGACAGAGGAGGCAGAGTCCCTGAGACTGGAGCTGCAGACCTCCAAATGTCAGCTCTCTGATGTCATGGAGATGCTGGAGACACTGGAGATGGCCAAAGGTAAGGACCAGAAACCCAAATTGTGGAACTCTGGAAATGACAAATTCTATTATCTAATTTAATCTTTGTATTATGCATCATTTGAATAGTGCTAGCATCTAATTGGTTCCATTTTAGTGCTTTGGATGAATTAAGAGGTTATGATTCTTCCATCCTGAAGGTGGTTGGGGCGAGAGGTTCTTCCAGGTGGAGAGCGAGCTGAAGAGGGTTTGTTCTGAGAAGGCCAATCTGGAGAAACACATCCTCTCAATGGAGTCTGATCTGGAGTGCCTGACAGAGCAGAAAGTCAAGCTGGAGGGAGAGAGAGAGGCTAGCCGCAGGGCTAAAGCAAACCTGGAACAGCAGCTGGCCACCCTCACCTCAGAGAGCGGACAGCTCAGACAGGAGCTCGTGTCCTGCGCTGAGGACAGAGACGAGCTGGAACGGTCAGTGTCACGGTGGAGGGATAAGGCAGAGAGTCTGGAGAAGACAAACGTGGATACTAGAGAGGTTATTAAGATCTTAGAGGAAGATATCAGAAACGGGAAGAGGGAATCTAATGTGGCGTCTGCTAACCTGGAGAGTCTGCAGAAAGAGAGAGGTCAGCTGGTGCTGCAGTGTCAGACACTAGAGAAGACCATCACTCTGCAGAGCGGGGAGAAGGAAGACCTGATTAACCAACTGAACAGCTTTAAAGATAACCAGAGCTCTGCGAGCAGAGACACTGAGTCCATGGCCTCTAAGATCCAGTCTCTGGAAGGGGAGATCTCTAGACTAGCCCAGTCTCTGGAGTCTTCTCTGCTAGAGAAAGGAGAGATAGCCTCACGCCTCAACTCTACCCAGGAGGAGGTGGCCCAGATGAGGTCGGGCATCGAGAGGCTCCAGGTCCGCATAGAGTCAGACGAGAGGAAGAAGAAACACATAAGCGAACTGCTGAAGGCTGCCCAGAGGAAAGCTGATGCTCTTCAGGACCAGATAGACAAACAGGAGAGAGAGCGGGAAGAGGCTGACCAAAACCTAGAGGAGGCTGTGCTTCAGGCTGAGACGGCCATGGCCCAACTAGAAGAGTTTGAGGAAGAGAAGAAGGAACTGGCCAAGAAGATTGAGGAGATGACCGTCGAACTGGACAGCCTGAGAATTGAGAAGGAGAGGCTTGAGGGAGCGCTCTCCCTGAAGAACGCAGAGATTGAGGAGATGACCACCGAACTGGACAGCCTGAGAAATGAGAAGGAGAGGCTTGAGGGAGCGCTCTCCCTGAAGAACGCAGAGATTGAGGAGATGAAGGCAGCAAACCGAGCTGCCACTGAGGAGCTGGAGATTGGGATGAGAGAGGCTGAGGAGAAACAGAGGGCAGTGGTGGAGGGGTTACAGGCCCAGCTTGGCTCTGTGAGCTCTGAGCTGCAGACACGCAGAGAAGACCTGGAGGGGGAGAAGGAGAGAATGGTGTCTCTAGCGGCGGAGTGGGAGAAGGAGCGGGAGAGGCTGCAGCACTTAGTAGGGGAATGGAAGACTGAGGGGGAGAGGCTGAAGAAAGAGGTGGAGCGACTGCAGGCTTTGGAGGTCGAGTGGGAGAAGGAGAGAGAGATGCTGACTCTGAGAATGCAGGAGGATGTGGAGGCACAGCAGAGAGAGATGGAGGACTTCAGAGAGAACCACAACACCCTGCAGCAAGAGACCGAGAAGCTGCAGGCGCTACTGTCTGAGTGTGAGCAGAAAGACCAGGCTCAGTCTGCAGAGAGACTAGAACTACAGCAGCAGGCAGAAAGCTACAAGGTCAGTGGGTTTATGTAGTCATATTGTAGTCCTATTGATATCGTGTTGAATAGCCTATATTCTTAGTATGTGGGGTTTTCATTCATACGAGACAGGAATGATTTTGGTACTTTCTTTGGTCTTCTTTCTAACACACTACTGACTCCTCCCTGCGTCTCCTCCCTAGTTATCCCTGGAGGAGGTTACCTCAGAGAAGGAGGTGCTGAAGGCACAGCAGGAGGAGGAGGTGGCAGCCCTTAGGGGTGAGCTGACCTCGGAGAAGGAGGTGCTGAGGGGACAGTTGGCTGCAGCGGAGGAGAAGATCAGAGGTCAGCTGTCAGAGCTGAGCAGCCTGAGAACCAGAATGGAGGAGCTCAGAACTTCCATCACGGAGCAGGACAGCAGCAAACAGGTATACAGCACTTGTCACATTGTGTTGCTTTACAGCCTGGAATTTCAGTGCGTTAAATTAGGAGTGAAAACCACTTAAAAACAATTGATTCAACCAAAAAAAATCTGTAAGTGATTATTATGGTGACTAATATTATTTCTCTCAGGAGGTATCTGAGTTGAGCTCCAGAGTGGTCCATCTGTCTAAGCAGAGGGACGCAGCCCTCAGTAAGATGAACCTGTGGATGAACTCCTGTAAACAGCTGGAGAAGGAGAGGGAGGCTCTTGTACTGGAGACCCAGCAACTACAGGCCAGCCAGACACCAGGTACCATTATCTACTACGTCACCATCAATAATGATTTAAATATCATTCATGTATGAAAACAGTAGGGCCCCCAGAATTTAACCCTGGGGAACCCCACAAGAATACTTACACAATCTGAAGTTATTTCAAATAATGTAACATCATATAGAGTTAATTGACAGGAACAATGCACATTAATCATAATTTCTGTAAACGTTGCTAAAACACAGATTATTTTCTTCCTCTCATGTAAAACACCTTTAATGTAAAATCTTCCTATAGTTCCAGCTGGTGAAGGGAGCAGTGAGGAGGTGCAGACTGAACTCAAAGAGTTGAAGAAAGCTCTAGAGGAGAGGAGTGAGGAGGTGCAGGAGCTCAGCAAGACTCTAGAAGAGAGGAGCAGGGAGTTGGAGGTTCAGAAGAGGAGCAGTGAGGCTGAATTGGAGGAGCTCACTGAATCGTTGGAGGAGAGGAGCAGGGAGGCGGACGAGAGCATGGATAAATACTGCAGCCTGATGGTCCGTGTCCACAAGCTGGAGGAGACCAACGACATGCTGAAAACACGCCTGGAGCGCCTTGTCACGCAGACCGCTAACAACACGGCTAGCAACACAGCTAACAACGCTAGCAACACGGCTAACAACGCTAGCAACACGGCTAACAACGCTAGCAACACGGCTAACAACGCTAGCAACAAAACACCCAGGAGAAAGTCAGGCAGGAGGTCAGCCGCCAGGGCACAGGAAGCACTCATCCCGTCGGCTCTCGTGGAGGCAGACTCTGAGAACACGGTGCCTGCTGGTCAGGGGTCTTTGGGGAAGAGGGGTTGTGGTGCGCTAGCAGCTAGCGACAACAGCAACACTCCATTTAAAGCCCAAGAGGCCCTGCTGAACACTGCCAAGAGGGTCAAAGCAACGGCAACCACGTCCAAACCAGGAAGTAGACAGGAAGAGGAGGAGTTTAGGCCAGAGGGACTTCCTGAGCTGGTGCAGAGAGGTGAGACCTGGGAACATAGTGTATGGATGATGGATTCCAAACACAACTTTGTTCTTATTGAAGCATAATAACCTGAGCTACTACTATCAGCCTCGATTTGTCTCTCTCTCTGTCTCTCTCAGGGTTTGCTGATATCCCTCTAGGAGAGGCCAGTCCCTATATCATAAGGAGAACCGCAGTGCAGCGCTGTAGCCCTCGTCTGGCCGCCGCACGGCACACTGCCACCACCCCCTCTGCAGCCCCCCAACACAAGGTGAGTTTTACACACACACACACACAGAGCACCTGCAGATTGTCACATGCACCTAGCAGCCAGAAACAAAGGCCCACACTGCACACAAAACCCACACCCACAGGGGGCAGCAGAGTCCAGAAGGTGAGCCACACTGCAGTTAAATTACACTGAGTGTCATTGTCCAGCTGAGAGTGATATAAGCCCAGATAAACAATGTGCCATGGGAGAGATGGAGGGTAGAGAAGAGAAAGAGTGAGATGGAGATGGTTATATTCAGTCAGTCAGACTTTTTTTTATTTGTATTTAACCTTTATTTAACTAGGCAATTCAGTTATGAACAAATTCTTATTTACAATGACGGCCAAACCCGGACGACGCTGGGACAATTGTGCGCCGCCCTATGGTACTCCCAATCACGGCCGGTGGTGATACAGCCTGGAATCGAACCAGGGGGTCTGTAGTGACGCCTCAAACACTGAGATGCAGTGCCTTAGACCGCTGCGCCACTCGGGAGCCCAGCCTAACCTGGGTCACATCTGCAATGGGACCCTATTTTCTCGGCTTAGAAAATCACTCTTGACTACGGCTCGCTGGAGACCTGATAACATACACGTTCACTCACACACACTCATGTCAGTAGCTAGGTTTACATCCAATTGGCGACACATTTTCATGCGAATATTCTAAAATCTGCATAAAACGATATGCACATTTTCCCACCAGAGATGTTTCCATCAAATTGACTTGTTGCAGATGAAAGGCTGTGTGATGACGTAGTGCACATACAAATTACTTCTGCTATTAAATTCCTGTGTACCCAGTAAAAAAAATAAAAAAATGGCTAAATGAGTTTCCATCGCATTTCAACTCTACTGATGGTTTTGTCACAAAATAATTTGCGTTATATAGAGAATGTGCCCACTCTGGTCTTAGCAAGTGCGCTCTAGCCAACAGCTAGCAGTGAGGGAAGGCTACCTACATTATTATTTTTATAGGTCAAATGGCAGCCAAGTATCGATCATGTAACCAGAATAAGACCCTCAATATTTATTGGAAAGGAGCATCAAGTTCATCACCGTGCACTTTCACCATCCTGTGAAGTTCATCATAACTGATTTAATTTGTAGCCTAACTGCGTGCTTTCCCGAGTCGTAGTGGGAGGACCACACAACATATCATTGTGTGACTGCCATTTCTGGCATAATTCATTTTACAGACACAGAAAGATGCCACCATGTCAAATGAACTAATTGTCTGCATTTATAGAATTGTACCGGCATTTCCTGTTTCAATCAGCTTTTTCCTCTCTCGGGCCCATTCAGGAGTAGCACTGAAAGAACACCCTCTCCATAACTCCAGTTTAATGGAAGATCACATGCATATTGGGGGCATATTAACTTGTGGTGAAGCCTCCCTGTGGTAGTTGCAGAGCTCAGGAGGTTGGTGGCACCTTAATTGGGGAGGAGGGCTCGTGGTAATGGCTGAAGTGGAATTAGTGGAATGGTATCAAATGCATCAAACACACGGTTTCCATGTGTTTGATGCCATTCCATTTGCTCCGTTCCAGACATTATTATGAGCCGTCCTTCCCTCAACAGCCTCCTGTATTGCAGAGGGACTTTGTTATACTGTAACTAGCTCGTCATACCACCAGGTACCCTTTAACTTTAGGACGACTGGAAGAGTCCACTCATGTCTCTGTCCATAACATGTCCATTAACCCTGCAGGTGCTGGAGCCCCTGGCCCTCCAGAGCCCTGCTGGCATGGCAACTCTGTCTGACAGCCCTGTTGGGAAAGGCCTGTGTGTTAGTCCCGCCTCCAGCGGCGAGGAGAGGCGTGGCCGTCGGTCCCTGAGCACACGGAAGACTCCGGAACAGAGGGAGAAACGCAAAGAGGCCATGATGACATCCTCACGCCAAGAGGAGAACTGCCAAGTGCAGTAACATAGAAACGAACTAACCTGTACAATACCTACCAGCAGTAGGTGCCAGTAACACCCCAGCCCAAACCAATGCGATGACAGAATACTGGTACATGCCGGTGTCAGAATGTCCATTGTATGTCTAAAATGGCAGACCTGTAAATAGCATTACTAATGTATATTATCTGTCTGCTCTCTGTGTGGTACAGGTGGAACCTGATTCTCTAATGGCAGCTGTAGATGTTAAATGTCTCTGTTCGTTTTGTTTTATATTTTCTATACCTCCTGATTTACTACTACCCATTAATAGCACAATAAGATACTTTAATTTGAATGCGTTGTAATCTTTTATATGGCTGGTTTTCCAGACCCAAATTAATCCTATTGGACTGGAAAGCATGCCCGATGGAGGATCTCCATACCATTGAAATTACTTTTAAATGCAGGAATAAGGTTAATGTGTGTCTGGGGAAACCAGCCCATAAAGTCGTATAAGATTCACTCCAATACCTAGTTCTGTAGTGTTACTGGTGTTTTCTGTGTCAATAACTAACTAATAATTCCACTTCCCTCCAGCTCATTGGTTGTACATATTGATGTAACTGCAGTTTTACAATACATTGATCACATTTGCTTGACTTGGTTGTCTCTTTTTAATTGGTTTCACATCAGTGTACATATGATTTGAATTTACATGGTGTTCTCTCACTCTGCTACATTTACATTTGAGTCATTTAGCTGATGCTCCTATCCAGAGCAATTTACAGTAGTGAGTGGATACGTTTTCGTACTGGTCCCCCCGTGGGAATCGAACCCACGTTTCAAGCGCCATGCTCTACCAACTGAGCCACACGGGACCTTGCATTCAATCAGGCAGCAACTAGTCTGTGTGTACACGCACGTCGGCTCTCTCATAGTTTAGGATATTAATAATCCTGCCTTTTGAAGCCAGAGGGAGAGAGGTCTCACTGCGCGAAATACCCCTGTATCAAGATCGGACACGTCTTGACACACATTCTGACACAGCACACGTCAATGTGTATCCGAATGTGTCCAGGTCCGATATGAACCGTATCAAGACTTCCATCCTGACTGATGGCAGCCCATTCTTGCATAATCAATGCTTGGAGTTTGTCAGAATTTGTGGTGTTTTGTTTGTCCACCTGCCTCTTGAGGATCGACCACAAGTTCTCAATGGGATTAAGGTCTGGGGAGTTTCCTGGCCATGGACCCAAAACGTTAATGTTTTGTTCCCGAGCCACTTAGTTATCACTTTTGCCTTATGGCAAGGTGCTCCATCATGCTGGAAAAGGCATTGTTCGTCACCAAACTGTTCTTGGATGGTTGGGAGAAGTTGCTCTCGGAGGATGTGTTGGTACCATTCTTTATTCATGGCTGTGTTCTTAGGCAGAATTGTGAGTGAGCCCACTCCCTTGGCTGAGAAGCAACCCCATACATGAATGGTCTCAGGATGCTTTACTGTTGGCATGACACAGGACTGATGGTAGCGCTCACCTTGTCTTCTCCGGACAAGGTGTTTTCCGGATGCCCCAAACAATCGGAAAGGGGATTCATCAGAGAAAATGACTTTACCCCAGTCCTCAGCAGTCCAATCCCTGTACCTTTTGCAGAATATCAGTCTGTCCCTGATGTTTTTCCTGGAGAGAAGTGGCTTCTTTGCTGCCCTTCTTGACACCAGGCCATCCTCCAAAAGTCTTTGCCTCACTGTGCGTGCAAATGCACTCACACCTGCCTGCTGCCATTCCTGAGCAAGCTTTGCACTGGTGGTGCCCTGATCCCGCAGCTGAATCAACTTTAGGAGACGGTCCTGGCGCTTGCTGGACTTTCTTGGGCGCCCTGACGCCTTCTTCACAACAATTGAACCTCTCTCCTTGAAGTTCTTGATGATCCGATAAATGGTTGATTTACGTGCAATCTTACTAGCAGCAATATCCTTGCCTGTGAAGCCCTTTTTGTGCAAAGCAATGATGTGGTCCTCTGTAGCTCAATTGGTAGAGCATGGCGCTTGTAACGCCAGGGTAGTGGGTTCGATCCCCGGGACCACCCATACGTAAAAATGTATGCACACATGACTGAAAGTCGCTTTGGATAAAAGCGTCTGCTAAATGGCATATTATTATTATTATTATTATTATTATGACGGCACGTGTTTCCTTGCAGGTAACCATGGTTAACAGAGGAAGAACAATGATTTCAAGCACCACCCTCCTTTTAAAGCTTCCAGTCTGTTATTCTAACTCAATCAGCATGACAGAGTGATCTCCAGCCTTGTTCTCGTCAACACTCTCACCTGTGTTAACGAGAGAATCACTGACATGATGTCAGCTGGTCCTTTTGTGGCAGGGCTGAAATGCAGTGGAAATGTTTTTTTGGGGATTAAGTTCATTTTCATGGCAAAGAGGGACTTTGCAACTAATTGCAATTCATCTGATCACTCTTCATGACATTCTGGAGTATATGTAAATTGCCATCATCAAAACTGAGGCAGCAGACTTTGTGAAAATTGGTATTTGTGTCATTCTCAAAACTTTTGACCACGACTATATAGGTTATACAGGCATGTCCAGTGTCTTTGGAAAGTATTCAGACCCCTTGACTTTTTCCACATTTTGTTAGGTTACAGACTTTTTTCCTCATCAATCTACAAACAATACCCCATAATGACAAAGCAAAAACAGGTTTTTAGAAATGTCTGCAAATTTATAAACAAATTAAATAAGTATTCAGACCCTTTAGTCAGTACTTTGTTGAAGCACCTTTGGCAGCGATTACAGCCTCGAGTCTTCTTGGGTATGACACTACAAGCTTGGCACACCTGTATTTGGGGAGTTTCTCCCATTCTTCTCTGCAGATCCTCTCAAGCTCTGTCAGGTTGGATGGGGAGCGTCACTGCACAGCTATTTTCAGGTCTCTCCAGAGATATTCGATCAGGTTCAAGTCCAGGCTCTGGCTGGGCCACTCAAGGACATTCAGAGACTTGTCCCGAAGCCACTCCTGCGTTGTCTTGGCTGTGTGCTTAGGGTCGTTTTCCTGTTGGAAGGTGAACCTTTGCCCCAGTCTGTCCTGAGTGCTCTGGAGCAGGTTTTCATCAAGGATATCTCTGTGCTTTGCTCTGCTCATATTTCCCTCTATCCTGACTAGTCTCTCAGTCCCTGCCGCTGAACAACATCCCCACAGCATGATTCTGCCTCCACCATGCTTCACCGTAGGGATGGTGCCAGGTTTCCTCCAGACGTGACATTTGGCATTCAGGCCAAACAGTTCAATCTTGGTTTCATCAGACCAGAGAATCTTGTTTCTCATGGTCTGAGAATCTTTAGGTGCCTTTTGGCAAACTCCAAGCGGGCTGTCATGTGCCTTTTACTGAGGAGTGGCTTCCATCTGGCAACTCTACCATAAAGGCCTGATTGGTGGAGTGCTGCAGAGATGGTTGTCCTTCTGGAAGGTTCTCCCATCTCCACAGAGGAACTCTGGAGCTCTGTCAGAGTGACCATCGGGTTCTTGGTCACCTCCCTGACCAAGGCCCTTCTCTCCCGATTGCTTAGTTTGGCCGGGCGGCCAGCTCTAGGAAGAGTCTTGGTGGTTCCAAACTTCTTCCATTTAAGAATAATGGAGGCAACTGTGTTCTTGGGGACCTTCAATGCTGCAGAAATGTTTGGTACCCTTCCCCAGATCTGTGCCTCGACACAATCCTGTCTCGGAGCTCTACGGACAATTCCTTCGACCTCATGACATGCACTGTCCACTGTGGGACCTTATATAGACAGGTGTGTTCCACAATCAACAGCTTGATCAACTCTATGCTAAGGAGATGTGTCGCGCTGCATGAGGCAAATGGTAGTCACTCAAGATACTGACTGTTTTTCTGATCCATGCCTCTACCTCTTTTTTTAAAGGTATCTGACCAACAGATGCATATTTGTATTCCCAGTCATTTGAAATCCATAGATTAGGGCCTAATGAATTCATTTCAATTCACTGATTTCCTTATATGAACTGTAACTCAGTAAAAATGTTTAAATGGTTGCATGTTGCGTTTTATATATTATTTTCAGTGTATATTAATCATAATGTCTTTGGCAGCTATGAATATCACTCTTCATCTCTGTTCCCTGCACTAACACATTATGAAACACTTGAGTAGTTGAATCGGGTGTGTTAGTGCTGGGCTGGAACAAAAGTGTGCATAGGTTGGATTGGTGGGTACCAGAAAGTGGGAGATATGTACTGTCTCAGATTTGTGACACCAGTTGTCTGCAATAGGTTCTGACAGCTGGGCTAGTAGACCACAATTCTTACTAGCCCTGATCCAAAATCTGACGTGCGATATTTGAAAAATACAACATTTTACTAGCTGGCGGGATAGTTGGCCACATTTTCTACTAGCCCAGTCTGAACAGTACTAGTCTCGGGCTAGCAGGCTAGCTTCTACTAGCCCGGTCATAGCCGAGGGAAGGGTTGCTGAAATGTTTTATTTCTCTCACAAAAGTAGTTAACTGGGCCTTTAGTAGTCCTGTATTAGCAGACCGATATAGCTGCCTGTAGCGGGCACATTTTTTTCTTCTTCACAAAAGTAGTGCACTGCGCGTTTACTAGTCCTGTTTTAGCAGACCAATATAGCCTTCTGTAGCGCAGCCCCCCCCCCCCCAAAAAAATAATATAGTGCTGCACAGGGGCGGCCTGTTCAATAGGGCGATATGGGCGACGCACTGCCAAACGGGAAAAGGAAGGGATTTTTTTTTCTAATCAATTATATCACGGCAACAGTAGTTATCAGTGTTGTAATCTATACGTCTGATCTGCCACAGTGCCACACTGCCACTAAATGTCGAATCAGGCTAAAGTCGTGCTTCAAATGGCTCCCCCCCCTTTTGGGGCGATTTCAGTCAGGTTGAAAATCGCCCAGAAGTCTGTAATAGACTCCCATGTAAAATCTATTTTTTTCAAATTTCAGAGCCTTCAATACAATCTCAATGGGTGTCTGTGGGCTTGCACTTACGCGCTTTCGTCATACGTAACGTAACCATGAACGTAACTAAGAAAAGAGTGGATTGTTTGAAAGAAGTTCCTTTTTGTCGGCGAACAAATGGAGATAAATTGGCAACGAAACAATTAGGACCTCCCAGACCAAATTTAATAATTCAACAGGTTTCTACTAAAGGCGGAAAGTCCTACACCCGAGGATTTTCCAAAAATTGGTACGAACGAAAAAAGACATTGCCACTCACTCAACTGGATGACGAGGGATACAGGCTAGCTGTCCGCCGCCACAACGATGAGGTTAGTGTTGATAATCACAAGTTTACTGGATGTGGATATGGTGTAATAAAGGCAGTTTATTCAGAGGTAAATATATCTGGAATCGCGTTCACGGACCCGTTCGTCAAACTCTTAGGGAGCTATAAATTAAGCCCCATTACTTACCATATCAGATAAGAGAAATTGCTGCAGCTACATATATTTTACATCCTGGCCCTACATAGTTCACTATTTGCATCACTTACCAAAATATTACATGTGGTCATATATGCTTGGAAAGTGGAGATGCCATAGAACGTCAAAAAAGTAAACATTGCTGGAGACACATTGCCGTTTTGGAGAAGACATCGCGTTTGCTAGCGAAGAGATTTGTTGTGGCAAATGAACTTGGGCTGGGAATTGCCAGGAACCTCACGATAAGATATATGCATCAGCATTGCGAGTCTCATGATTCTATACGTATTGCGATTCGATACTGTGATTTTATTGCGCACCATATGTCTGTTGCAGAGCGATCAGAAAGCCATGAGAACGAGTTTTGATCAGTCATGGAAATAAAAGTGCTGAAAACAAATTTGCTCCCAATGTGAAAAGATTGAGAACAAGCTATGAAGGAACAATAATGGTGTTTTGGTGCAGGTACAGCCAACTAGCGCTAAAATATTGCGATATTGTCAATACAGTATATCGTAAAGTATCACTATGTAACTCGATTTCTTTCACCCCAATCCCTCAAATTAACGGTAAATAACTGAATTGTTTGCCCCACATTTAGCTAAGATGATTAGCTAGCCAGCTAAAATGTTTTATTTAGTTAGCAGTCGCATCTACAATAGTTTACTGTCAATAACATGTCTCCAAAAATGACGTGGTGTCTCCAATTGTGTTGACATTTTACAATTGCAATGCGCATCCATGAGTATCCACTTTCTGTAGCTCAGCTGGTAGAGCATGGTGCTTGTAACGCCAAGGTAGTGGGTTCGATCCCCGGGACCACCCATACACAAAAATGTATGCACGCATGACTGTAAGTCGCTTTGGATAAAAGCGTCTGCTAAATGGCATATTATTATTATTATTATTATTATTATTATTATTATCTGAAGAGAGCCCCGAAACATTGTGTGCAGACATTTTATGCAATAAATGAAGTAGGTTCAATCTAGTAGTTCTGATCTTCTGATTGGTCCTGTCCTGATGAGTTGGGCGAGGTCCCCTGCAGGCTACTGTCACTGTTGCATTGGCTCTGAGTCGGGTTCTCTGTCTTCAAATGTTCAGCCTAAGAGAGGGGATTTTTGTGTGTGTGTGTGTGTGTGTGTGTGTGTGTTTAACAGTGATGATGTGTGTGTGTGTGTGTGTGTGTGTGTTTAACAGTGATGATGTGTGTGTGTGTGTGTGTTTGTGTGTGTGTGTGTCCTCAGAGCAAGAACTCGTGAGTTGGAAGAACTGAGAGGCCTATGGCGTGGGTGTTGTCCTTGGCCACCTGCTGACAAGGCTGACAAGATAGGACCCTTTTGTCCATTGTTATTGGATAGGAACAGAACTTATAACCAGCTCCTGACCTAAATAGATCTTAGCACAACATTTTACTCAACATATCATATTCCATATTCACTATAACAAATATATTTACTACGACATTAGCAAGAACCGCCACATCCTCAGCCGGCTAATCCAGTGTGTGAAGTTTTGCGGAGTGTTTGAGTTAGCTTTGCGAGGCAAAGATGAAACTGAGGGCTCCACCAACCCTGGTAAGCCAACACTTTTGAGATCAGTCAATAAATGCTTCTGGTATTGACTTATATGCTGCCCCTGTCTTCATGTTGTTGCTGGACATATCTTTTTTTAAATGTGTGTAGGTCACCTAAATCATCAGAAAAATTGCCCCTCCTGAGAATTTTTTCAGGAGCCGCCACTGGTGCTGCAATATACAGTATCTCAGTTTATTGCATAAATCCTGCATGCATTGGATTGCAATGCTGGTGCGGTAAAATAATCCAGTCCAGTTGAATGAATTACAGTGTCGGACAATCCAAGTGCAGGCTATGACACAATGTAATTGGAGAAGAAGGCTAAAATTGTTCAGCGGCAGTTCAAAATAGCTTCACGAAGTCTCAGGGTGAACGGAGGAGTTGTCCACGGTGCTGTCATTCAAGGTCCTTTATTTACCCTGTTTGTAATGAGCACAGGAAGGTTGCATGTTGGTTTCTGCGCAGATGGATGAAGACAGCGGGGATCACATGCAGCATAAAGACACATTTTACCTGCAGTGGTGTAGTGCACTTTTTGGGGGGGATGAGGGAGCGCAAAAAATAATATGTAAATTACATCATCATTTCCTCAATCAAAGTTTGTACCGACAGATGTAGCCCCTGTTCCTGGAGAGCTACCATCCTGTACATTTTCGTTCCAACCCTCATCTAGCGCACCTGACCCCATTCAATTATCTAGTTTATAAAATGAATGGGGTTAGTGGAGATCCCTGTTTATAAAATATGCATAAAATGCATCCTCCAATTGCAAGGTCTGTCTATGCCCAAACATATTGTCTCAAGAAAATGATATATTCTTAATACCCTCAAACACTAAGTTAGCTATAGGCACTCATCACTGTCAATCATGAATGATAACTATTCAAGTTTTACCGGTGAAACTGTATCTGCATGCCAATCATTTGATTGATCTCAATCAGTTTCATGGGAATAGCCTATGAATTTCGATATTTTTGAATTACTGTTTCGTGAGCGAATTAGAGCAGAGGATGTTAACAAACTATTAGCCTTTTTTGTATTTTGTTTCAATCAAAGCATATATCCTGCCTAGTTTTGGCGCATGATAATTTTGGGGGGACTATTCAGCTTCAGCTAACCATCCTAAAATCTTTATTAGAAATTATGAGGTATTTTTTGGTCTAACAATAACGTTATAGGCCTACTATGCTATGCTATCATATTCGGTTATGTAAAATACTAATGAATCATTATGTGATCTTCCAAGACATTGATTCAGCTTTGACCTAACTTTACTAAACGAGTACCATTGTGAGACGTGATAATCTTCTATTTGTAATAGTAGGTGCTGAGTAGGCCTATAGGCAACGTATATTGATGAGTGTTATTTTAAACGATTGGAGCGCCCTTTGTGGCTCTAAAATGACAGCATTGATTTGATTAGCTTGAGCACATGGTT
Organism: Coregonus lavaretus; assembly: GCF_964263955.1. Classification (NCBI taxonomy): domain Eukaryota; kingdom Metazoa; phylum Chordata; class Actinopteri; order Salmoniformes; family Salmonidae; genus Coregonus; species Coregonus lavaretus. Next base: position 38,920,867 of record NC_140014.1, read on the forward strand.
ACAATATAGCCTATTACAGAATAAAATAACAGAGGGGTGAACTATCAATTCATATAATTTATTTGCATAGATTTAATCATCAAATCAATCGACCAAGTAGTGAACATACTAAATCATTACTAAGTAGAACTGCAGGAAATCCGTTTTAAAACAGCCATAAAATCAAGCTTTTGGTGTATTCATGCATCTCAATGAACTATAATGTAACTGCATTTTTACCTTAAATTTGGCCCAATTCACATTTCCAATTTCCCACCCTGACATAGCCTACCAAGCTAGAATGGGCCCTGCATCTCATCCAATAGACTAAAATGCCAAGCAGGGCTACAGCAACTTCCAGAGAGGGACAGGCGCTTGGCCTTTACGGTGGCCACTCTGGTGTGGGTGTCCTCTGCAACGGTGGCCACTCTGGTGTGGGTGTCCTCTGCAACGGTGGCCACTCTGGTGTGGGTGTCCTCTGCAACGGTGGCCACTCTGGTGTGGGTGTCCTCTGCAACGGTGGCCACTCTGGTGTGGGTGTCCTCTGCAACGGTGGCCACTCTGGTGTGGGTGTCCTCTGCAACGGTGGCCACTCTGGTGTGGGTGTCCTCTGCAACGGTGGCCACTCTGGTGTGGGTGTCCTCTGCAACGGTGGCCACTCTGGTGTGGGTGTCCTCTGCAACGGTGGCCACTCTGGTGTGGGTGTCCTCTGCAACGGTGGCCACTCTGGTGTGGGTGTCCTCTGCAACGGTGGCCACTCTGGTGTGGGTGTCCTCTGCAACGGTGGCCACTCTGGTGTGGGTGTCCTCTGCAACGGTGGCCACTCTGGTGTGGGTGTCCTCTGCAACGGTGGCCACTCTGGTGTGGGTGTCCTCTGCAACGGTGGCCACTCTGGTGTGGGTGTCCTCTGCAACGGTGGCCACTCTGGTGTGGGTGTCCTCTGCAGAACAGTGTCGCTGTAACCAAGTGGTCACGTCGTTCTGGGTTCCACTGCACAACAGCAGGTCGGTGGAGTTTTATGAACATCAAGGCAGACACGGTAAAAAAAAAAAAAAAGTGTTCTGAAGTTGTCAAGCCTCCAATGAATGGGCCTCTGCACTGCACACACGTAGCCTACAGTTCTTTGTCATTCGCCAGAGAGAATAATATGCCATTTAGCAGACGCTTTTATCCAAAGCGACTTAGTCATGCGTGCATACATTTTTGTGTATGGGTGGTCCCGGGGATCGAACCCACTACCTTGGCGTTACAAGCGCCGTGCTCTACCAGCTGAGCTACAGAGGACCACAAGATGTTTCGTCTGATGGTGTTAAGTCAGGTTTCCTTGATTTTACTAAACGTGTCCCACAAGGGTCGATTCTGTCCCCTGTACTTTTTACTATCTATATTAACAGACAGGGAAGAAACCACCATTTGCCTACCTCTAGGCTGCTGTAGTCTTTATATTTATTTGTTTTGTAATTCTGTCGTTTTCATTGATTTCTTGCCTCACCCCCACCCCCAAACTACTTCCCGCGGCTATGAGCCCAGTGCCCGGTCTGAACAGTACTAGCCTCGGACTAGCTCCTACTAGCCCGGTCTGAACAATATTAGCCTCAGGCTAGCTTCTACTAGCCCGGTCTGAACAATATTAGCCTCGGGCTAGCTTCTACTAGCCCGGTCTGAACAGTACTAGCCTCGGGCTAGCTTCTACTAGCCCGGTCTGAACAATATTAGCCTCGGGCTAGCTTCTACTAGCCCTGTCTGAACAATATTAGCCTCGGGCTAGCTTCTACTAGCCCTGTCTGAACAATATTAGCCTCGGGCTTGCTTCTACTAGCCTGGTCTGAACAGTACTAGCCTCGGGCTAGCTTCTACTAGCCCGGTCTGAACAATATTAGCCTCGGGCTAGCTTCTACTAGCCCGGTCTGAACAATATTAGCCTCTTGAACAGTACTAGCCTCGGGCTAGCTTCTACTAGCCCTGTCTGAACAATATTAGCCTCGGGCTAGCTTCTACTAGTCCGGTCTGAACAGGACTAGCCTCGGGCTAGCGGGCTAGTTTAATATCCATATTATATCCCCCTCTGTTGTTCTTCTCCCTGTCCATTGGATTAGACCTTAACTTGATTAATTATACTGTAAATGGGGTTGGCTGTGCTGAACAAATCTATTTCAGCCCTGTGTGTGTGTGTCCTTCTCCATTCAAGCTGGAGTGTCTTCACATGTATTAGGAAAAGCTGTATTCAGAGCGTTTATTGAAGTATTTGGTCCTATTGTTTGATAATTCCCTCAAGTCAATGTATTGATCCCTTAGCCTCCCGAGTCTAGCTTTTTGTAAATATAACTACTGCTATATAAGCAGAATTAGATTAATTGATTTATTGATAACTGTTTGACTATACCTCACAATAGAAAGGCTGTCAGTATAACTTGAAGTCATGAGGTTCACCATTGACCCAGATCCTGCAATATGTGTTCTCAGGATACAATCTAGGCTTATTAACAATCACAAAAACAAGTGGAGAGCCATGGCCTTAGCAGTCGCCAAAAAACGAATGTTCTGTAAATGGAAGGAGAGGGCTATACCAAATATACATGACTGGAGTAATGCTCTGCTCAAAATAGCCAAACTGGATAGAGTCATCTATCAAAACATTTTTTTTTTTTAACTATCAAACTATGAAAACATGTGGGGCCCTTTCCTAGAATAGATAGCCTAGAGTACTCTCTTATTTCATGAAATGTTCCCTAATGTCATGAGCTCCATCACAATCTCTAACATAATGTCATGAGCTCCATCACAATCTCTAACATAATGTCATGAGCTCCATCACAATCTCTAACATAATGTCATGAGCTCCATCACAATCTCTAACATAATGTCACGAGCTCCATCACAATCTCTAACATAATGTCATGAGCTCCATCACAATCTCTAACATAATGTCATGAGCTCCATCACAATCTCTAACATAATGTCATGAGCTCCATCACAATCTCTAACATAATGTCATGAGCTCCATCACAATCTCTAACATAATGTCATGTGCTCCATCACAATCTCTAACATAATGTCATGAGCTCCATCACAATCTCTAACATAATGTCACGAGCTCCATCACAATCTCTAACATAATGTCACGAGCTCCATCACAATCTCTAACATAATGTCATGAGCTCCATCACAATCTCTAACATAATGTCACGAGCTCCATCACAATCTCTAACATGTCATGAGCTCCATCACAATCTCTAACATAATGTCATGAGCTCCATCACAATCTCTAACATAATGTCACGAGCTCCATCACAATCTCTAACATAATGTCATGAGCTCCATCACAATCTCTAACATAATGTCACGAGCTCCATCACAATCTCTAACATAATGTCATGAGCTCCATCACAATCTCTAACATAATGTCATGAGCTCCATCACAATCTCTAACATAATGTCATGTGCTCCATCACAATCTCTAACATAATGTCACGAGCTCCATCACAATCTCTAACATAATGTCACGAGCTCCATCACAATCTCTAACATAATGTCACGAGCTCCATCACAATCTCTAACATAATGTCATGAGCTCCATCACAATCTCTAACATAATGTCACGAGCTCCATCACAATCTCTAACATAATGTAATGAGCTCCATCACAATCTCTAACATAATGTCATGAGCTCCATCACAATCTCTAACATAATGTCATGAGCTCCATCACAATCTCTAACATAATGTCACGAGCTCCATCACAATCTCTAACATAATGTCACGAGCTCCATCACAATCTCTAACATAATGTCACAAGCTCCATCACAATCTCTAACATAATGTCACGAGCTCCATCACAATCTCTAACATAATGTCACGAGCTCCATCACAATCTCTAACATAATGTCACGATCTCCATCACAATCTCTAACATAATGTCACGAGCTCCATCACAATCTCTAACATAATGTCACGAGCTCCATCACAATCTCTAACATAATGTCACGAGCTCCATCACAATCTCTAACATAATGTCACGAGCTCCATCAATCTCTAACATAATGTCACGAGCTCCATCACAATCTCTAACATAATGTCACGAGCTCCATCACAATCTCTAACATAATGTCACGAGCTCCATCACAATCTCTAACATAATGTCACGAGCTCCATCACAATCTCTAACATAATGTCACGAGCTCCATCACAATCTCTAACATAATGTCACGAGCTCCATCACAATCTCTAACATAATGTCACGAGCTCCATCACAATCTCTAACATAATGTAATGAGCTCCATCACAATCTCTAACATAATGTCATGAGCTCCATCACAATCTCTAACATAATGTCATGAGCTCAAACACATCCTCAAGCTTAATTCCTTTATTTATTTTTTATTGTATGTTTTATTCAGCATTTGTATTTGCATTTCTGTTATTCTTTGTTTATCGTTCAAGGACGCTTAACTTAATAATATAAACACCAAAACCATATAACATGTACATAATTCAACAATGTGTACATGGTATGTTTTATATACACTATATATACAAAAGTATGTGGACACCCCTTCAAATTAGTGGATTTGGCTATTTCAGCCACACCCATTGCTGACAGGTGTATAAAATCGAGCACACTGCCATGCATTCTCCATAGACAAACATTGGCAGTAGAATGGCCCATACTGAAGAGCTCAGTGACTTTCAACGTGGCACTGTCATAGGATGCCACCTTTCCAACAAGTAAATTCGTCAAATTTCTGCCCTGCTAGAGCTGCCCCGGTCAACTGTAAGTGCTGTTATTGTGAAGTGGAAATGTCTAGGAGCAACAACAGCTCAGCCGCGAAGTGGTAGGCCACACAAGCTCACAGAACAGGACCGCCAAGTGCTGAAGCGTGTGGCGCGTAAAAATAATCTGTCCTCGGTTGCAACACTCACTACTGAGTTCCGAACTGCCTCTGGAAGCAACGTCAGCACAATAACTGTTCGTCTGAGCTTCATGAAATGGGTTTCCATGGCCGAGCAGCCGCACAGAAGCCCAAGATCACCATGAACAATGCCAAGTGTTGGCTGGAGTGGTGTAAAGCTCGCCGCTATTGGACTCTGGAACAGTGTAAACGCATTCTCTGGAGTGATGAATCACACTTCACCATCTGGCAGTCCGAAGGAAGATTCTGGGTTTGGCGGATGCCAGGAGAACGCTACCTGCCCGAATGCATAGTGCCAACTGTAATGTTTGGTGGAGGAGGAATAATGGTCTGGGGCTGTTTTTCATGGTCGGGCTAGGCCCCTTAGTTCCAGTCAAGGGAAATCTTAACGCTACAGCATACAATGACATTGTAGACGATTCTGTGCTTTCAACTTTGTGGCAACAGTTTGGGGAAGGCCCTTTCCTGTTTCAGCATGACAATGCCCCCGTGCACAAAGCGAAGTCCATACAGAATTGGTTTGTTGAGATTGGTGTGGAAGAACTTGACTGGCCTGCACAGAGCCCTGACCTCAACCCCATCGAACACCTTTGGGATGAATTGGAACGGCGACTGTGAGCCAAGCCTAATCGCCCAACATCAGTGCCCGACCTCACTAATGCTCTTGTGGCTGAATGGAAGCAAGTCCCTGCAGCAATGTTCCAACGTCTAGTGGAAAGCCTTATAATAATATGCCATTTAGCAGACGCTTTTATCCAAAGCGACTTACAGTCATGCGTGCATACATTTTTGTGTATGGGTGGTCCTTCACAGAACTGTGGTTTACAGTATAGCAGCAAAGGGGGGACCAACTCCATATTAATGCCCATGATTTTGGAATGAGATGTTCGACGAGTAGGTGTCCAAATACTTTTAGTCATGTAGTGTATGTATGTATTAACACATTCAGCAAAAGGTACAAGAATGGGTAAGAATATGTAAGAACAACAATCTATAATGTAAATTGTCCTTATTATCATTTATTGTCCTACTGTTGTTTTATGTGTCACATATCCCCCATTTTAGTGAATAGAAAAATGACAATCCTCGTGGCCAATCTTCATGTAAATATATATATTTATTAAAGACAGTCATGCTACAAACAATTGCATCTAATACACCAGATGTACTGTATGTCCTTGAACGGATTATTTTAAATCACTCTCACACCTATACAGTGCATTCGGAAAGTATTCAGACCCCTTGACCGTTTACACATTTTGTTACAGCCTTATTCTAAAATTGATTAAATTATTTTTTACCCTCATCAATACCATCAATATAATAATAATGTATCAAAATACATCAATGACACACAATACCCCATAATGACAAAGCAAAAACAGGTTTTTAGACATTTTTGCCAAAAAAATAAAAGAACTTAACTATCACATTTACATAAGTATTCAGACCCTTAACTCAGTACTTTGTTGAAGCACCTTTGGCAGCGATTACAGCCTCGAGTCTTCTTGGGTATGACGCTACAAGCTTGGCACACCTGTATTTGGGGAGTTTCTCCCATTCTTCTCTGCAGATCCTCTCAAGCTCCGTCAGGTTGGATGGGGAGCGTCGCTGCACAGCTATTTTCAGGTCTCTCAAGAGATGTTCAATCTGGTTCAAGTCCGGCCTCTGGCTGGGCCACTCAAGGACATTCAGAGACTTCTCCCAAAGCCACTCCTGCGTTGTCTTGGCCGTGTGCTTATGGTCATTGTCCTGTTGGAAGGTGAACCTTTGCCCTAGTCTGTCCTGAGTGCTCTGGAGCAGGTTTTCATCAAGGATCTCTCTGTACTTTGCTCCGTTCATCTTTCCCTCGATTCTGACTAGTCTCCCTTCCCTGCCGCTAAAAAACATCCCTGTAGCATGATGCTGCCACCACCATGTTTCACCGTAGGGATGGTGCCAGGTTTCCTCCTGACGCTTGGCATTCAGGCCAATCTTGGTTTCATCATAGCTGCCTTTTGGCAAACTCCAAGCGGGCTGTCATGTGCCTTTTACTGAGAAGTGGCTTTCGTCTGGCCACTCTACCATAAAGGCCTGATTGGTGGAGTGCTGCAGAGATGGCTGTCCTTCTAGCCATAGAGGAACTCTAGAGCTCTATCAGAGTGACCTTCGGGTTCTTGGTCACCTCCCTGACCAATGTCCTTCTCCCCCTATTGCTTAGTTTGGCCATGCGGCCAGCTCTAGGAAGAGTCCTGGTGGTTCCAAACTTCTTCCATTTAAGAATGATGGAGGCCACTGTGTTCTTGGGGACCTTCAATGCTGCAGAACGTTTTTGGTACCCTTCCCCAGATCTGTGCCTCGACACAATCATGTCTCGGAGCTCTACGGACAATTCCTTCGACCTCATGGCTTGGTTTTTGCTCTGACATGCACTGACAACTGTGGGACCTTATATAGACAGGTGTGTGCCTTTCCAAATCATGTCCAAATCAATTGAATTTACCACAGGTGGACTCCAATCAAGTTGTAGAAACATCTTAAGGACGACCAATGGAAACAGCATGCACCTGAGCTCAATTTTGAGTCTCATAGTAAAGGGTCTGAATAAGGTATTTCTGTTTTGTATTTGTAATACATTTGCAAAAATTTAGAAAAACCTGTTTTCACTTTGTCATTATGGGGTATTGTGTGTAGATTGATGAGAATTTTTATTTATTTAATCAATTTTAGAATAAAGCTGTAACGTAACATAATGTGGAAAAAGTCAAGGGGTCTGAATACTTTCCGAATGCACTGAACACACACACACTGAGAGCCGATATACTCCAGAGCGCTCTCTCCCTCCCTCTCTCCCTCCCTCTCTCCCTCCCTCTCTCCCTCCCTCCCTCCCTCCCTCCCTCCCAGAGCGAGCGGATTCAGTCCAGGAGAGCCGTGCAGTGCTGTCCATGTTGCTGATCCTGTCTGTAGAAGTCAGCAGTAAAAGCTGAGCCAGTAACAACTGGGCCTGGGAGATGTGCTGGCACAGGATATGATGCGCTAGCTCGGCCGAGCAATGTTTTCACTGGCACTGAGATGGGTGTGTGAGCGGTGGGAAATGTGAGTTTTGACTGCTGCTGACACGAGTGTGTATGTGTATGTTCTTTCGTTATGACTGTGTGTCTGCGGTGTCGGTGTATGCATGAGCTGCTCTATTTTCTCCCCGGCAACGCTGTCTAAGCAACCGTCACCGGGGACAACGCATGGGCCAAGCCACGGCAGGAAGTTGAGACTGGTGAACGAGGGAGAGAGGGAGGAGAGAGGGGAACCAGGGATCCCGTGGGATGTTGCTGTACTGGGAGAACAGGCCCGAGGACCCCAGCACTGTGCTGAGTCAAGGAGTTAGAGGGATGTGTTTTGCCAGATTAAAAGGGGATTCCTAGTCTGGTCTGGTCCCCTCTGTATGTGCTTTAGCCAACTCCCCTGTAACATATTCTGTCTTGAGTGTCTCTGTCCTTCCATCTCTCTATCTCTCTTTCTCTAATTACGTCCTTCAGCTGATCCAAACAGAATGGTCAACTTAAAACTATACATTATTTCCTCTCTCACAGGAAGAACGCTCCAGTCTGAGTGCTCCATAGAGAACGATAGAGGCCTCTAGTGGCCAAAAGGCCATATTAGCACGGGCAGCGCCATTGAGCGCTTCCACCATTTTAATGTGGTCTGCTGGGTGGGACTTCCAACTTCATTGGCTGATCCCTCCTGGTGACCCTGTTGAAGTCATGTCCAACCGGGTCATCAGGAGAGATCAGTCAATCGTGAAGAAGATGGACTATTTCAAAATGGAGATTACCACAGTATGAGTCATAATACCCATAAAACCTAGCAGTCAAACAGGGAAATGGTTCCAATCGTTTTTCCAACATTGATTTTGCCATAGGGGATTTTAGAAACACTTAAAATAAGGTCTGTGAATCGTGTAGACTTAACCTGGCGTGACGTTTTGATAACCGTGTAAATCTCTCTAAGACAAGGTAACTTTTATCAATATAGTCGCCTGTATTTATACCCCAAAAATGAAATGCTAATTAGCTGCTAATGTGGCTATCATAAAGAACTTCAAATGCCATGATGATCTGGACGAGACTGCCGAATCGAGGCAAAGGTAAGTATCTCTGGATTAACTAGCTAATGTTAGCTACATTTTGTAATGAATAAATTGGCAACATTTATTTAAGTGGACAATTCTGTGAACTATCTTGTGCAAGTTTGAAATTGACACAATACCTGTTAGCAAAGGTGTCAGCTAGAGATGGTGTGCAGGAGCTTCCTGGGATTTATAGTTTTGCATGATGTCTACTTTGATGCTAATTAAAATTTTCGAATCTGAGAGTAAATAGAGCCGAATATATTGATAAAAATCACCTTGTCCGAGAGAGATTTACATGGTTATCAAAACGTCACGCCAGGGTAAGCTTACACAAAACACAGCACTTATTTTAAATGTTTCTAAAATACCCTATGGGAAAAATGTATGGTAGAAAAATGATTGGAACCATTTGTTTGACCGCTAGGTTTTATGGGTATTATGACACCTCCACTGTGGCGCTCTATGGCGCTGCCCGTGCTGTCACAGATGGTGACAGCACGAGCACAGATACAAAGATGAGTCCTCTATCTATCTCTATGGAGTGCTCTTACTGGTGCCATCTCCAACATGCTGCTGCTACAACACTGGTGGCTTTGTTTTGACTTGTGACTGTCATTTACTATAAATACAGTTTGACCTGAATTGAAATTCATACAGGCTAATGGTTCGTAGGCATGTTCACCTGGGGATGATTTTAAAGGTCGGACCTTGGTCTTTTGACAGGCACTCTGTGGTGAACAGCCTTTATATGAAACCCAACCCAACCCGAATGTAGCTACAGTAACATGACTATGGAGAAGACTGTTGGCTAAATGGCTGCATTAGATACGACTCCTGTATATGCAGGACATACTGATGGCCTGGGGGTATAGCTGATGATGTCCCATTACACACACACACACACACACACACACACGTCCATCCCATAACAGGGATTCCACACACACGTACCGAGGCATGAGAGGGTTAGATGAGCACCATGTGTTGAGCTAAAAATAGGAACACGCTAAACTAGCAGGATGCTCCAGTTAACATGACTAATGGGGAGGGGAGGCATGTTATTTTACATTAACGTCATTTAGCAGATGCTAAATTTAGCGACTTACAAATTGGTGCATTCACCTTATGATGTGGGACAACCACTGGGACAACCACTTTACTTTTGGGTGTAGGGACTGATCAGAGCCTGAAGGTACGGAGATGCTGTTCCCCTCACAGCTCTGTAGGCAAGCACCATGGTCTTGTAGCAGATGCGAGCTTCAACTGGAAGCCAGTGGAGTGTGCGGAGGAGTGGGGTGACGTGAGAGAACTTGGGAAGGTTGAACACCAGACGGGCTGCGGCGTTCTGGATGAGTTGTAGGGGCTTAATGGCACAGGCAGGGAGCCCAGCCAACAGCGAGTTGCAGTAATCCAGACGGGAGATTACAAGTGCCTGGATTAGGACCTGTGCCGCTTCCTGTGTAAGGCAGGGTCGTACTCTGCAAATGTTGTAGAGCATGAACCTACAGGATCGGGTCACCACCTTGATGTTAGCGGAGAACGACAGGGTGTTGTCCAGGGTCACGCCAAGGCTCTTTGCACTCTGGGAGGAGAACACAACAGAGTTGTCAACCTTGATGGCGAGATCATGGAACGGGCAGTCCTTCCCCGGGAGGAAGAGCAGCTCCGTCTTGCCGAGGTTCAGCTTGAGGTGGTGATCCGTCATCCACACTGATATGTCTGCCAGACATGCAGAGATGCGATTCGCCACCTGGTTATCAGAAGGGGGAAAGGAGAAGATGAATTGTGTGTTGTCTGCGTTGCAATGATAGGAGAGGCCATGTGAGGATATGACAGAGCCAAGTGACTTGGTGTATAGCGAGAATAGGAGAGGGACTAGAACTGAGCCCTGGGGGACTCCAGTGGTGAAAGCACGTGGTGCGGAGACAGATTCTCGCCACGCCACCTGGTAGGAGCGACCTGTCAGGTAGGACGCAATCCAAGAGTGAGCCGCACCGGAGATGCCCAACTCGGAGAGGGTGGAGAGGAGGATCTGATGGTTCACAGTATCAAAGGCAGCAGATAGGTCTAGAAGGATGAGAGCAGAGGAGAGAGAGTTAGCTTTAGCAGTGCGGAGAGCCTCCAGGACTTAGAGAAGAGCAGTCTCAGTTGAATGACCAGTCTTGAAACCTGACTGGTTTGGATCAAGAAGGTCATTCTGAGAGAGATAGCAGGAGAGTTGGCTAAAGACAGCACGCTCAAGAGTTTTTGAGAGAAAAGAAAGAAGGGATACTGGTCTGTAGTTTAATTTTTTATTTATTTTATTTCACCTTTATGTAACCAGGTAAGCCAGTTGAGAACAAGTTCTCATTTACAACTGTGACCTGGCCAAGATAAAGCAAAGCAGTGCGATAAAAACAACAACACAGAGTTACATATGGGGTAAAAAACATAAAGTCAAAAAATACAACAGAAAATATATATACAGTGTGTGCAAATGTAGCAAGTTATGGAGGTAAGGCAATAAATAGGCTATAGTGCAAAATAATTACAATTAGTATTAACAATGGAATGCTAGATGTGCAAGAGATGATGTGCAAATAGAGATACTGGGGTGCAAAATAGCAAAATAAATAACAATATAGGGATGAGGTAGTTGGGTGGGTAGTTGTTGACATCGGAGGGATCGAGTGTAGGTTTTTTGAGCAGGGGTGCAACTCTCGCTCTCTTGAAGACGGAAGGGACATAGCCAGCGGTCAAGGATGAGTTGATCAGCGAGGTGAGGTAAGGGAGAAGGTCTCCGGAAATGGTCTGGAGAAGAGAGGAGGGGTTAGGGTCAAGCGGGCAGGTTGTTGGGCGGCCGGCCATCACAAGTCGCAAGATTTCATCTGGAGAGAGAGGGGAGAAAGAAGTCAAAGCATAGGGTAGGGCAGTGTGAGCAGGACCAGCGGTGTCATTTGACTTAACAAACGAGGATCGGATGTCGTCAACCTTCTTTTCAAAATGGTTGACGAAGTCATCCACAGAGGAGGGGGGGGGGGGATTCAGCAGGGAGGAGAAGAAATCTTTACCAAGACCATGAGGAAACACAGACAGTCTGTCAGACATTTGGTCATGAAGGATAGTTCCTGTGATTAATTTGTAACTCGGCAGGTGCCGGAACAAAAAAGTGAGCGTGAGAGGGGGAGTTCTGAGGTACCTGAACGCATGAGAAAAAAATCACCTTTATAATAACAAAGCATGCATATCCTCACATTTGCGTAGAGACATAGAGCAGTAGAGTAGAGGCACTTCCAGAAGTTGCACACGTTGGGAAACATTTTAGTAGCCTAGGGTCCGGGAAAAATGTGGCCTCTACAATATGAGGAGGAAATGATTGTCCTAAAAATGCTTTCCAGTTTCACTCGCTGGTGAAATGCATTCCACAAATTAACTTTTAACAAGGCACACCTGTTAATTGAAATGTATTCCAGGTGACTACCTCATGAAGCTGGTTGAGAGAATGCCAAGAGTGTCATCAAGGTAAAGGGTGTCTACTTTGAAGAATCTCAAATATAACATGTATTTAGATTTGTTTAACACATTTTTGGTTACTACATGTGTTATTTCATAGTTTTGATGTCTTCACTATGATCCTACAATGTAGAAAATAGTAAAAATAAAGAAAAACCCTTGAATGAGTAGGTGTGTCCAAACTTTTGACTGGTACTGATATATATACAGTTGAAGTCGGAAGTTTACATACACTTAGGTTGGAGTCATTAAAACTATTTTTTCAACCACTCCACAAATTTCTTGTTAACAAACTATAGTTTTGGCAAGTCGGTTAGGACGTCTACTTTGTGCATGACACAAGTAATTGTTTACAGACAGATTATTTCACTTATTCACTGTATCACAATTCCAGTGGGTCAGAAGTTTACATACACGAAGTTGACTGTGCCTTTAAACAGCTTGGAAAATTCCAGAAAAGTATGTCATGGCTTTAGAAGCTTTGTGGGCAGAACTGAAAAAGTGTGTGTGAGCAAGGAGGCCTACAAACCTGACTCAGTTACACCAGCTCTGTCAGAGGAGGAATGGGCCAAAATTCACCAAACTTAATGTGGGAAGCTTGTGGAAGGCTACCCGAAACGTTTGACCCAAGTTTAAAAAAATGTAAAGGCAATGCTACCAAATACTAATTGAGTGTATGTAAACTTCTGATCCACTGGGAATGTGATTAAATAAATAAAAGCTGAAATAAATCATTCTCTGTACTATTATTCCCACTATGTGTATATACAGTATATATATACAGTGGGGAAACAAAGTATTTAGTCAGCCACCAATTGTGCAAGTTCTCCCACTTAAAAAGATGAGAGGCCTGTCATTTTCATCATAGGTACACGTCAACTATGACAGACAAATTGAGGGAAAAAAAATCCAGAAAATCACATTGTAGGATTTTTTATGAATTTATTTGCAAAATATGGTGGAAAATAAGTATTTGGTCACCTACAAACAAGCAAGATTTCTGGCTCTCACAGACCTGTAACTTCTTCTTTAAGAGGCTCCTCTGTCCTCCACTCGTTACCTGTATCAATGGCACCTGTTTGAACTTGTTATCAGTATAAAAGACACCTGTCAACAACCTCAAACAGTCACACTCCAAACTCCACTATGGCCAAGACCAAAGAGCTGTCAAAGGACACCAGAAACAAAATTGTAGACCTGCACCAGGCTGGGAAGACTGAATCTGCAATAGGTAAGCAGCTTGGTTTGAAGAAATCAACTGTGGGAGCAATTATTAGGAAATGGAAGACATACAAGACCACTGATAATCTCCCTCGATCTGGGGCTCCACGCAAGATCTCACCCCGTGGGGTCAAAATGATCACAAGAACGGTGAGCAAAAATCCCAGAACCACACGGGGGGACCTAGTGAATGACCTGCAGAGAGCTGGGACCAAAGTAACAAAGCCTACCATCAGTAACACACTACGCCGCCAGGGACTCAAATCCTGCAGTGCCAGACGTGTCCCCCTGCTTAAGTCAGTACATGTCCAGGCCCGTCTGAAGTTTGCTAGAGTGCATTTGGATGATCCAGAATAGGATTGGGAGAATGTCATATGGTCAGATGAAACCAAAATATAACTTTTTGGTAAAAACTCAACTCGTCGTGTTTGGAGGACAAAGAATGCTGAGTTGCATCCAAAGAACACCATACCTACTGTGAAGCATGGGGGTGGAAACATCATGCTTTGGGGCTGTTTTTCTGCAAAGGGACCAGGACGACTGATCCGTGTAAAGGAAAGAATGAATGGGGCCATGTATCGTGAGATTTTGAGTGAAAACCTCCTTCCATCAGCAAGGGCATTGAAGATGAAACGTGGCTGGGTCTTTCAGCATGACAATGATCCCAAACACACTGCCCGGGCAACGAAGGAGTGGCTTTGTAAGAAGCATTTCAAGGTCCTGGAGTGGCCTAGCCAGTGTCCAGATCTCAACCCCATAGAAAATCTTTGGAGGGAGTTGAAAGTCCGTGTTGCCCAGCGACAGCCCCAAAACATCACTGCTCTAGAGGAGATCAGCATGGAGGAATGGGCCAAAATACCAGCAACAGTGTGTGAAAACCTTGTGAAGACTTACAGAAAACGTTTGACCTGTGTCATTGCCAACAAAGGGTATATAACAAAGTATTGAGAAACTTTTGTTATTGACCAAATACTTATTTTCCACCATAATTTGCAAATAAATTCATTAAAAATTCTACAATGTGATTTTCTGGAAAAAAAATTCTCATTTTGTCTGTCATAGTTGACGTGTACCTATGATGAAAATTACAGGCCTCTCTCATCTTTTTAAGTGGGAGAACATGCACAATTGGTGGCTGACTAAATACTTTTTTCCCCCACTGTATATATATTATATATATACAGTGGGGAGAACAAGTATTTGATACACTGCCGATTTTGCAGGTTTTCCTACTTACAAAGCATGTAGAGGTCTGTAATTTTGATCATAGGTACACTTCAACTGTGCGAGACGGAAACTAAAACAAAAATCCAGAAAATCACATTGTATGATTTAATTCATTTGCATTTTATTGCATGACATAAGTATTTGATACATCAGAAAAGCAGAACTTAATATTTGGTACAGAAACCTTTGTTTGCAATTACAGAGATCATACGTTTCCTGTATGTCTTGACCAGGTTTGCACACACTGCAGCAGGGATTTTGGCCCACTCCTCCATACAGACCTTCTCCAGATCCTTCAGGTTTCGGGGCTGTTGCTGGGCAATACGAACTTTCAGCTCTTTCCAAAGATTTTCTATTGGGTTCAGGTCTGGAGACTGGCTAGGCCACTCCAGGACCTTGAGATGCTTCTTACGGAGCCACTCCTTAGTTGCCCTGACTGTGTGTTTCGGGTCGTTGTCATGCTGGAAGACCCAGCCACGACCCATCTTCAATGCTCTTACTGAGGGAAGTAGGTTGTTGGCCAAGATCTCGCGATACATGGCCCCATCCATCCTCCCCTCAATACGGTGCAGTCGTCCTGTCCCCTTTGCAGAAAAACATCCCCAAAGAATAATGTTTCCACCTCCATGCTTCACGGTTGGGATGGTGTTCTTGGGGTTGTACTCATCCTTCTTCTTCCTCCAAACACGACGAGTGGAGTTTAGACCAAAAAGCTCTATTTTTGTCTCATCAGACCACATGACCTTCTCCCATTCCTCCTCTGGATCATCCAGATGGTCATTGGCAAACTTCAGACGGGCCTGGACATGCGCTGGCTTGAGCAGGGGGACCTTGCGTGCGCTGCAGGATTTTAATCCATGACGGCGTAATGTGTTACTAATGGTTTTCATTGAGACTGTGGTCCCAGCTCTCTTCAGGTCATTGACCAGGTCCTGCCGTGTAGTTCTGGGCTGATCCCTCACCTTCCACATGATCATTGATGCCCCATGAGGTGAGATCTTGCATGGAGCCCCAGACCGAGGGTGATTGACCGTCATCTTGAACTTCTTCCATTTTCTAATAATTGCGCCAACAGTTGTTGCCTTCTCACCAAGCTGCTTGCCTATTGTCCTGTAGCCCATCCCAGCCTTGTGCAGGTCTACAATTTTAACCCTGATGTCCTTACACAGCGCTCTGGTCTTGGCCATTGTGGAGAGGTTGGAGTCTGTTTGTTTGAGTGTGTGGACAGGTGTCTTTTATACAGGTAACGAGTTCAAACAGGTGCAGTTGATACAGTTAATGAGTGGAGATCAGGAGGGCTTGTTAAAGAAAAACTAACAGGTCTGTGAGAGCCAGAATTCTTACTGGTTGGTAGGTGATCAAATACTTATGTCATGCAATAAAATGCAAATTAATTACTTAAAAATCATACAATGTGATTTTCTGGATTTTTGTTTTAGATTCCGTCTCTCACAGTTGAAGTGTACCTATGATAAAAATTACAGACCTCTACATGCTTTGTAAGTAGGAAAACCTGCAAAATCGGCAGTGTATCAAATACTTGTTCTCCCCACTGTATATATACAGTGAGGGAAAAAAGTATTTGATCCCCTGCTGATTTTGTACGTTTGCCCACTGACAAAGACATGATCAGTCTATAATTTTAATGGTAGGTTAATTTGAACAGTGAGAGACAGAAGAACAAAAAAAAATCCAGAAAAACTAATGTCAAAAATGTTATAAATTGATTTGCATTTTAATGAGGGAAATAAGTATTTGACCCCTCTGCAAAACATAAACTTAGTACTTGGTGGCAAAACCCTTGTTGGCAATCACAGAGGTCAGACGTTTCTTGTAGTTGGCCACCAGGTTTGCACACATCTCAAGAGGGATTTTGTCCCACTCCTCTTTGCAGATCTTCTCCAAGTCATTAAGGTTTCGAGGCTGACGTTTGGTAACTCAAACCTTCAACTCCCTCCACAGATTTTCTATGGGATTAAGGTCTGGAGACTGGCTAGGCCACTCCAGGACCTTAATGTGCTTCTTCTTGAGCCACTCCTTTGTTACCTTGGCCGTGTGTTTTGGGTCATTGTCATGCTGGAATACCCATCCATGACCCAATTTCAATGCCCTGGCTGAGAGAAGGAGGTTCTCACCCAAGATTTGACGGTACATGGCCCCGTCCATCGTCCCTTTGAGGCAGTGAAGTTGTCCTGTCCCCTTAGCAGAAAAACACCCCCAGAGCATAATGTTTCCACCTCCATGTTTGACGGTGGGGATGGTGTTCTTGGGGTCATAGGCAGCATTCCTCCTCCTCCAAACACGTCGAGTTGAGTGGATGCCAAAGATCTCAATTTTGGTCTCATCTGACCACAACACTTTCACCCAGTTCTCCTCTGAATCATTCAGATGTTCATTGGCAAACTTCAGACGGGCCTGTATATGTGCTTTCTTGAGCAGGGGGACCTTGCGGGCGCTGCAGGATTTCAGTCCTTCACGGCGTACTGTGTTACCAATCGTTATCTTGTGACTATGGTCCCAGCTGCCTTGAGATCATTGACAAGATCCTCCCGTGTAGTTCTGGGCTGATTCCTCACCATTCTCATGATCATTACAACTCCACGAGGTGAGATCTTGCATGGAGCCCCTGACCGAGGGAGATTGACAGTTATTTTGTGTTTCTTCCATTTGCGAATAATATATATACAGTGGGGGAAAAAAGTATTTAGTCAGCCACCAATTGTGCAAGTTCTCCCACTTAAAAAGATGAGAGAGGCCTGTAATTTTCATCATAGGTACACGTCAACTATGACAGACAAAATGAGAAAAAAAAATTCCTGAAAATCACATTGTAGGATTTTTTATGAATTTATTTGCAAATTATGGAGGAAAATAAGTATTTGGTCAATAACAAAAGTTTCTCAATACTTTGTTATATACCCTTTGTTGGCAATGACACAGGTCAAACGTTTTCTGTAAGTCTTCACAAGGTTTTCACACACTATTGCTGGTATTTTGGCCCATTCCTCCATGCAGATCTCCTCTAGAGAAGTGATGTTTTGGGGCTGTCGCTGGGCAAACCGGACTTTCAACTCCCTCCAAAGATTTTCTATGGGGTTGAGATCTGGAGACTGGCTAGGCCACTCCAGGACCTTGAAATGCTTCTTACGAAGCCACTCCTTCGTTGCCCGGGCGGTGTGTTTGGGATCATTGTCATGTTGAAAGACCCAGCCACGTTTCATCTTCAATGCCCTTGCTGATGGAAGGAGGTTTTCACTCAAAATCTCACGATACATGGCCCCATTCATTCTTTCCTTTACACGGATCAGTCGTCCTGGTCCCTTTGCAGAAAAACAGCCCCAAAGCATGATGTTTCCAGCCCCATGCTTTACAGTAGGTATGGTGTTCTTTGGATGCAACTCAGCATTCTTTGTCCTCCAAACACGACGAGTTGAGTTTTTACCAAAAAGTTCTATTTTGGTTTCATCTGACCATATGACATTCTCCCAATCCTCTTCTGGATCATCCAAATGCACTCTAGCAAACTTCAGACGGGCCTGGACATGTACTGGCTTAAGCAGGGGGACACGTCTGGCACTGCAGGATTTGAGTCCCTGGCGGCGTAGTGTGTTACTGATGGTAGGCTTTGTTACTTTGGTCCCAGCTCTCTGCAGGTCATTCACTAGGTCCCCCCGTGTGGTTCTGGGATTTTTGCTCACGGTTCTTGTGATCATTTTGACCCCACGGGGTGAGATCTTGCGTGGAGCCCCAGATCAAGGGAGATTATCAGTGGTCTTGTATGTCTTCCATTTCCTAATAATTGCTCCCACAGTTGATTTCTTCAAACCAAGCTGCTTACCTATTGCAGATGCAGTCTTCCCAGCCTGGTGCAGGTCTACAATTTTGTTTCTGGTGTCCTTTGACAGCTCTTTGGTCTTGGCCATAGTGGAGTTTGGAGTGTGACTGTTTGAGGTTGTGGACAGGTGTCTTTTATACTGATAACAAGTTCAAACAGGTGCCATTAATACAGGTAACGAGTGGAGGACAGAGGAGCCTCTTAAAGAAGAAGTTACAGGTCTGTGAGAGCCAGAAATCTTGCTTGTTTGTAGGTGACCAAATACTTATTTTCCACCATAATTTGCAAATAAATTCATTAAAAATCCTACAATGTGATTTTCTGGATTTTTTTTCCTCAATTTGTCTGTCATAGTTGACGTGTACCTATGATGAAAATTACAGGCCTCTCTCATCTTTTTAAGTGGGAGAACTTGCACAATTGGTGGCTGACTAAATACTTTTTTCCCCCACTGTATATATACAATTTTTCCATCTGATGCAAGTGGGAATTTATTGCCCACCTTTCGGCCTCCATATGTGCTTTTAGTAAATTATCTGACCTGCTGTCTAACTATGCTCAATCTGAATTACTGATAGTGGGTATCTTAATAATAATACATCTTAATCTAGATTGGTTGATGCCAGTATCTGATGGCTGAAATATATTTGTACTGAGCTAAATCTTAACTCAGCTGATAACTAAACCAACTTGCCCCAACTTCAAACACCCTGAGAAATCTACTCTATGAGATACAGTATTATTCTAAGAAATGCCACTCATAAATTTATAGCCAATGCGATATTTGCCAATGAGTTCAGTGACCGTTGTCCCGTTGCCTGTATAAGAGATGTTAAACCTAAATCTTGCTCACACGTTATTACAAAGATACATTTTTTGATTTTAATTAGCAACATTTTTTGTCTGAGCTGGGGGTTGAGTGACTGGGGGGGGGGTTGTGTCAACCATCACTGATCAGGCCCTTTAATTGTTTTATTTCTCTGTTTAACTGTTGCAGATAAACATGTGCCTTTCAAAAAACTAACTGTAAAAGACCGACGTAATCCTTGGTTTACACATTCATTGTCTGAGAAATTACAGGAAATACATGTAGCTTGGGTTAAGGCTAGACGCACTGATTATACATCTGATTGGCAGACGTTTAAGAAATAGATGTCTATCCCTGGTTAAAAAAAGCAAAATCAACATATTTCTTGAATTGTGTATCAGAGAGTGGTGGTGATCTAGCCAACTTCTGGAAAGTGGTCAAATCTTTGAAACAAACCTCCACCCCCTCGTTGCCCCAGCAGGTTTTGACAGCCTCTGGTCCTATTCTAGAAAAAATTTAAGTTTGATGTTTTTAATAACCATTTTGCTTCAGCTGGCGACCTGTTTGCAAGGATAATCCTGAAAATGCATCTCATCCCACTAGAGGGAGTCCTTTAGTCATCTCAGCTCTCTGCCCCACTTATTGCAGAACCACTGACCTATATCTTTAACTTGATAATTGTTTCTGGTGTTAACCCTAAGACCTGGAAAGCGGCACATGTCCACATGTCAGAGGACATCCTTCTGACTTTGATAACTACCGTCCAATTTCCAAATTATCTTGCGTTTCCAAAGTTTTAGAATCCCTGACTAACTTTCAGCTAAGAACTTTTTTAACTTCTCACTCTATTCTTAATGTGCACCAATCCGGTTTAAGACCTGGACATAGCACAGTTTCAGCTGCTACGCTTGTTCTAGATGATGTGTTAAATTGCTTGGATCATAAAAACCATTGTGCTGCCTTCTTTCTAGACCTTTCCAAGGCCTTCGATACCGTTGACCATCACATTCTCATTCAAAGATTGACTCATATAGGCTTGGATCAGGCTTCTTGCAAGTGGATTGAAAAGTATCTGTCAGACAGGACTCAATGTGTGATCTCTGATGGTGTTAAGTCTAGTTTCCTGGATATTACAAAAGGTGTACCGCAGGGATCGGTACTGGGACCTGTTCTCTTTACTATTTATATGAATAATATTGGTATATCTGTTAAAACGTATAATATTCATCTGTATGCAGATGACACTGTTATGTATGCCATTGCCCCAACAGTTGACCAGGCTATGTCAGAGCTGCAATCTGACTTTGTTACCTTACAGAAAGCCCTGGTTGGTTTAAAACTTGTACTTAATGCGGGCAACACTAAATATGAATAAAATGTTGTTCTCTAGTTCTCACAAGAATGTTTCAGATGGACTACATATTTATTAATTGGATGGTTCTCCCATTGATCGGGTTCCCGCCTACAAATATTTGGGCATTTGTATTGACAAAGACTTATAATGTTTAAAAAACATACGGCTGAGCTACTTAAAAAGCTAAGATTTAATGTGGGCTTATTTTTTAGAAACAGATCTTGCCTCGACCTAAATAGCAGGTCGCAGATTGTACAGTCAACTTCCCTGCCGGTTCTTGACTATGGTGACACCATTTATCGGAATGCAGCAGCCACTACTCCTAACCCTTTGGATGCCGTCTACCATAGTTCCCTTAGCTTTATAACTGGTGACAGTTTTAATACGCATCACTGCATCTTGTATCAAAAAGGTTGGCTGGTCCTCATTAAAGTCCCGTAGGTCACTTCATTACTCCCTTTATGTTTACAAAACTCTACTACACAAGCTTCCAACATAACCTCACTTCATTGTTGAAGTATAAAGACATGAGTTACAAAAAACACGTTGGCAGGGTTGGTTAACTCGAGGTTCCTCGGGTCTCCACCGAATTGGGTAGATCCGCTTTTAGTTTCGATGCGCCCCACTGCTGGAACAACCTGCAGATCTCGTTGACATGTGATTTTCTGCTGCCGCTCAGTCGGTTAAGGGTATTTATTGAATACCTGGTAGCTGAGCGATGTAGATGTTATCTATGATTGTATTTTAGATTTGTGTATTTTAACTGTTGCTTGTATTCTATAAAATGTGTAAATTGTAAAATGCAGGGCTCCCTCGTAAAAGAGACCTTGGTCTCAAAAGGGACTCCCTGTTGAAATAAAGGTAAAATACAGTGCTATGAAAAAGTATTTGCCCCCTTTCTAATTTTCTCTACTTTTGCATATTTGTGATACTGAATGTTATCAGATCTTCAACCAAAACCTAATATTAGATAAAGGGAACGTAAGTGAACAAATAACACAATTACATATTTATTTCATTTATTTCATAAACAAAGTTATGCAACACTCAATTCCCCTGTGTGAAAAAGTAATTGCCCCCTTACACTCAATAACTGGTTGTGCCACCTTTAGCTGCAATGACTCCAACCACATGCTTCCTGTAGTTGTTAATCAGTCTCTCACGTCGCTGTGGAGGAATTTTGGCCCACTCTTCCATGCAGAACTGCTTTAACTCAGTGACGTGTGGGTTTTTAAGCATGAACTGCTCGTTTCAAGTCCTGCCACAACAACACTTCAAATGTTTTCCTTTTTAGCAATTTTCATGTAGACTTGATTGTGTGTTTTGGATCATTGTCTTGCTGCATGACCCAGCTGCGCTTCAGCTTCAGCTCACAGACGGATGGTCTGACATTCTCCTGTAGAATTCTCTGATACAGAGCAGAATTCATGGTTCCTTCTATTAATGCAAGTCGTCCAGGTCCTGAGGCAGCAAAGCATCCCCAAACCATCACACCACCACCACCATGCTTGACCTTTGGTATGATGTTCTTACTGTCGAATGCAGAGTTTGGTTTTCGCCAGGCATTACTGGAACCATGTCGTCCAAAAAGTTATACTTTTGAATCATCTGTTCATAGAACGTTCTTCCAAGAGTCTTGATGATCATCCAGGTGCTTTTTGGCAAACTTGAGTCAACTTTTTGGACTAGATGGGTCCCATTATGCCTGGCATAAAGAGAGTTAAAGAGTTAGGACTACAGTAAACTGTGTAAAGAGTTAGGACTACAGTAGATTACAGTAACCTGTGTAAAGAGTTAGGACTACAGTAGATTACAGTAACCTGTGTAAAGAGTTAGGACTACAGTAGGTTATAGTAGATTGAGTAAAGAGTTAGGACTACAGTAGGTTACAGTAACCTGTGTAAAGAGTTAGGACTACAGTAGATTACAGTAACCTGTGTAAAGAGTTAGGACTACAGTAGGTTATAGTAGATTGAGTAAAGAGTTAGGACTACAGTAGGTTACAGTAACCTGTGTAAAGAGTTAGGACTACAGTAGATTACAGTAACCTGTGTAAAGAGTTAGGACTACAGTAGATTACAGTAAACTGGGTAAAGAGTTAGGACTACAGTAGATTACAGTAACCTGTGTAAAGAGTTAGGACTACAGTAGGTTATAGTAACCTGTGTAAAGAGTTAGGACTACAGTAGATTACAGTAACCTGTGTAAAGAGTTAGGACTACAGTAGGCTGAGTAAAGAGTTAGGACTACAGTAAATTGTGTAAAGAGTTAGGACTACAGTAGATTACAGTAACCTGTGTAAAGAGTTAGGACTACAGTAGGTTACAGTAAACTGTGTAAAGAGTTAGGACTACAGTAGGTTATAGTAACCTGTGTAAAGAGTTAGGACTACAGTAGGCTGAGTAAAGAGTTAGGACTACAGTAGGTTACAGTAACCTGTGTAAAGAGTTAGGACTACAGTAGGCTGAGTAAAGAGTTAGGACTACAGTAAACTGTGTAAAGAGTTAGGACTACAGTAGATTACAGTAACCTGTGTAAAGAGTTAGGACTACAGTAGATTACAGTAACCTGTGTAAAGAGTTAGGACTACAGTAGGCTGAGTAAAGAGTTAGGACTACAGTAGGCTGAGTAAAGAGTTAGGACTACAGTAGGTTACAGTAACCTGTGTAAAGAGTTAGGACTACAGTAGGCTGAGTAAAGAGTTAGGACTAAAGTAGGCTGAGTAAAGAGTTAGGACTACAGTAGGTTACAGTAAACTGTGTAAAGATATATGGGTTGAAAATGGCAGATTTGGGCATTGATAAGCGCCTAAATTGGAATGCAGTGGCTGTACAGTAACATGCTATAAATGGCGTCAGAGCTCAGGCTCTGAGCTTCACAGCTCTGTATGGGTTTTGACTGACAGCCGTTCTGAACTTGAGCACCACACGTTACAAGAAGTTGCCCCCATCCGTCCCGCTAATTGGACAACTTTTGCTAATGTTTTGTTGTCTTAGTGAGGGAAATGCTGTAAATGAAATCTGCAATATGTAACTTTCTGGGCGACCTGACCAAATTCACATAGAAATATGAGTAATAGATCTGTCGCGTAATAGATCTGTCAGTGTCATTGAAAGCGAGTCTATGAAGTGGTAGATCAGTTCTATGTGCGCTATTTCTATACTTCCCATTCTCAAGTTTAGTTTTTTTGTGTCTTTTACTTTCGGTTTTGTACACCAGCTTCGAACAGCTGAAAATACTATATATTTGGTTATGGAAAATATATTTCACAGCGGTTTAGATGGTACAATGATTCTCTACACTGTACTTGCTTATTTTGTCACATAAACTGAAATTAGGCAAACTATTAGAATTTTTGCAACCAGGAAATGCCTTCGCGATTTCTGCATAGTGCATCTTTAAGGGGTTAGGGACTCCCCAGATACCATATGAACGTGTCATAAGCAATGGCAAAATGTGTAGAATTGCAGGAAATTAGCTTCAAAGCAACTGTCCAGTGTTTCCAGATTTCTATTAAATTTAACCTATAATTAATTACAATATGAGTGAAATTGTAACTACAGTGCCTTCAAAAGGTATTCATAACCCTTGACTTATTCCACATTTTGTTGTTACAGCCTGAATTCAAAATTGATTAAATATATATTTTTCTCACCCATCTACACACAATAATGACAAATTGGAAACATGTTTTTCTAAATTTGTTCACATTTTATTGAAAATGAAATACAGAAATAGCTCATTTACATGAGTATTTACACCCCTGAGTCAATACATGTTAGAATCACCTTTGGAAGTGATTACAGCTGTGAGTGTTTCTGTGTAAGTCTCTAAGAGCTTTGCACACCTGGATTGTACAATATTTATACATTATTATTTTAGAAATTCTTCAAGATCTGTCAAGTTGGTAGTTGACCATTAATAGACAGCCATTTTCAAGTCTTGCCAGAGATTTTCAAGCTGATTGAAGTCAAATCTGTAACTAGGCCACTGTCATACTTGAGTCAAAGTAAAGATGCCTAAATCGAAAATGACTCAAGTAAATGTAGAAGTCACCCAGTAAAATACTTATTGAGTAAAAGTCTAAAAGTATTTGGTTTTAAACATACTTAAGTATCAAAAGTAAAAGTATAATCATTTCAAATTCCTTATATTAATCAAACCAGATGGCACCATTTTCTTGTTTTTTAAAATTTATTTAGGAATGTAGTGAAGTAAAAGTAAAAGTAACTAAAAATACTAAAGTAAAGTACAGATACCCAAAAAAACTACTTAAGTAGTACTTTAAAGTATTTGTACTTAAGTACTTTACACCACTGCACTCAGGAACATTTAATCATACCCATAACATGATGTAGCCACCACCATGCTTGAAAATATGAAGAGTGGTACTCAGTGATGTGTTGTGTTGGATTTGCCCCAAACATATATAACGCTTTGTTTTCAGGACATTTCACTCTGTCATTTAGGTTAGTATTGTGTAGTAATTACAATGTTGTTGATCCATCCTCAGTTTTCTCCTATCACAGCCATTAAACTCTGTAACTGTTTTAAAGTCACCATTGGCATTATCGTGAAATCCCTGAGCGGTTTCCTTCCTCTCCGGCAACTGAGTTAGGAAGCACACCTGTATCGCTGTAGTGACTTGGTGTATTACTACACCAACCGAAGTGTAATTAATAACTTCACCATGCTCAAAGGGATATTCAATGTCTGCTCTTTTTTTTTTTACCCATCTACCAAAAAGTGCCCTTCCTTGCAAGGCAATGGAAAACCTCCCTGGTCTTTTTGGTTGAATCTGTGTTTGAAATTCACTGTTCAACTGAGGGACCTTACAGATAATTGTATGTCAGGGGTACAGCGATGAAGTAGTCATTCAAAAATCATGTTAAACACTATTATTGCACACAGAGTGAGTCCATGCAACTTATTATGTGACTTGTTAAGCAGATCTTTACCACTGAACATATTTAGGCCATAACAAAGGGGTTGAATACTTACTGACTCAAGACATTTCAGCTTTTCATTTTTTATGAATTAGTAAAAACTTCTAAAAATATTATGGGGTATTGTGTGACACAAAATCTCTATTTAATCCATTTTAAATTCAGGCTGTAACATAACAAAATGTGGAAAAAGTCAAGGGGACCCCTTGACTTTTTCCACATTTTGTTACGTTACAGCTTATTCTAAAATTGATTAAATTGTTTTTTTCCCCTCATCAATCTACACACAATAATACCCCATAATGACAAAACATAATCACATTTACATAAGTATTCAGCGATTACAGCTTCGAGTCTTCTTGGGTATGACGCTACAAGCTTGGCACACCTGTATTTGTAGAGTTTCTCCCATTCTTCTCTGCAGATCCTCTCAAGCTCTGTCAGGTTGGATGGGGAGCATCGCTGCACAGCTATTTTTCAGGTCTCTCCAGAGATGTTCAATTGGGTTCAAGTCCGGGCTCTGGCTGGGTCACTCAAGGACATTCAGAGACTTGTCTCGAAGCCACTCCTGCGTTGTCTTGGCTGTGTGCTTAGGGTCGTTGTCCTGTTGGAAGGTGAACCTTCACCCCAGTCTGAGGTCCTGAGGGCTCTGGAGCAGGTTTTCATCAAGGATCTCTTTCTGTACTTTGCTCTGATCATCTTTCCCTCGATCCTGACTAGTCTCCCAGTCCCTGCCGCTGAAAAACATCCCCACAGCACGATGCTGCCACCACTATGCTTCACCATAGGGATGGTGTCATGTTACCGCCAGATGTGACGACTGCCATGCACATGTGCTGTATGATGTGCAGGGCTGGGGTCAATTTCAATTAAATTCCAGTCTATTCTAATTCCAAATGATCCTCATTGAAAAGCATTGAAGATAATTGGAATTGAAATTTCTGTGTACTTCCTGAATTGACTGGAATTCAAATGGAATTTAACCCCAACCCTGATGCTCTGTGTGAATCCGTGCCTGCCTGTGTGTAGTAGCTTGATGGAACAATCATATCAGTGGGCTGCTGTATCTGAGGCCTGGGACTGTAATATCTGTCTGCATTCCGTCTGTCTGTCTGTCTGTTGACTTTGGCCACCCAGTCCAGCTTACGTAACATCAACTCACACTACAAATGGCCTGTTCTGATGGGTCAACAAGGACAGACAGTCTGTCCCAACCAGAGACTTAGTCTGGGGTGTCTCTCTGCTCTCATCATCAGATTAATGTGATAGTTCACCCCGAAAACAAAACCCTGTCACAATTTTGCATACTTAAAAAAATTGTCTAAAGTCCATATCCCACGCTACCTGTTGTGTAGATACTGTAACAGGATAAATATGCAGGCCTCATACCAATGAAGGGGAAAGATGGGCAGGCACCATCGGATTCCATTATATTTTGAGGTGAACTATCATTGTAAAATGATAATGAAGCCACCGTGACATACTCATCTACATGAAACATCAGTTCTGTTGTTGTAAGTACCAGTATGTTGTCTATTAAACACAACCACTGTCCAGTTGGACCACAAGTCTTATCAATAGAAGTTATATGGCTGGCTGGTGAGTGTTTCGGAATGAGGCAGTAAACAGAAGAATTGAGAATACTGTATATTTTGAAGTCATTAGATATATATAAAAAAAAGAGAAAATCAGTTACATAGTGTATAGACTTGTTCTACAGATATTTTTCAGAATGAACGTTTATCTCTGGATGACGAAGTCTGGGCCCACAGCCAGAGCTCCAACAGTGTAGAATTGCCCAAAACAAACAAACAAAGATTAACAATCATAAAAGACTTAACATATCTGATGTTGTATTTGCAGAATACAGTCCATGCATGGAGTTAATAACAGTGCATACATGTTAATTAATAGTCATCAGTAACCCATGTTAGAGTCAAAGCTAATGATACTGTAATACTAGCCAGACCTGGGCCAAATACACATTTCATATGCGCTTGATTTAGCTAGTCCGGCCCTAGCCCAATACTGGACTAAAGCAGTCTAACGTTACTCCTTACAGTCCAAGGTCCTTTACATGTTCTGTTTAAAGGCGAAATGGTTCTGGAAGCCAAAACAGTCAAATACTCCCATCTAAATGTGAATGGATTCTCAACTGCGTTACGGTTCTAAGAACATAAATCCCTCTACTTTCATATCACATCAAAATAATTTCACAAATGCAAAATACACACTTACTGTACACGGTTTTAACACAGCGGCAGTCGACAGTATCTTTCAGTGACAACACGTTTGTGGCGTCTGTCTTCTGTTTAGACACAATTGTTCAGAGACGCAGATAGCTAATTAGCACAGGAAGTCAACTCTGTTTTCCATAAAAAAAGCGCTGTAACATGGACATTTGGCCGTGTGGGAACCCTAACCCTATAAAGGTGTGTAGTAATTTAACCTTTTGTTTTTTGACACTGATTTCTCGCTGTTATGAAAAATGATTTACTTATGTTTCCAAATCCGTACCGCAAGCGATTCATGTTAACGTTCAGAGCAAGTATCGGGCCTCTTAACAAAACTCCTCCGGCTAGAAGATACTATCGTCAATAGGCGCTAAAGGCAGTTAGCGTCTATGAATGGGCTAGTCCAGCCCAATGGAACCAATGGAATAGTCCCAAGTGCAAACTCGGCGTGCTAGCCATGATAAATCAAATGCACCTCAAGTATTTGGAACAAAACAAATGCATATTGGACCCAGGCCTGACAGTAACACAGACAGAGAAAAGGCAAAGTCAGACAGACCAAGCCACCACTATGGTAGCGCTGTGGACACAACAAGCAACACATTGTCAGGACCTGAATGACGTTGTGTTGTTCTGCTCCCCAGGCTTGTAAGACCATGGTCGTCTCCCAAATCTGTCTTGCCTACTACTTACTAAAACGACATACTGTGTACTCATACTAGTACTATATACTATTTAGAACATACTGTTTAGTAAAAACGTATGCAGTAAGCAACAAATAACATACTACTCATCCGTACTGAGAAGACGTCATCTAATTCCTTGTTCCCCGCCATTCATTCATTTTAGTATTCTGATTATCAGCTGTTGTCAAACAGACTATTCTCTTCCTCGCTAGCATGCAGCAAATTCTACTAGATGAAAGCCGAAATGAGTATGACATTCTGGCATTTAAAGCATACTCAGTTTTCAAAATGTCACATACTATAAAATGTTATATTTCCGCATACCCAGAAAGCATACTACAGTATTTAGAATGCAAGTATGGGTATTCAGACACAACCCATGTTATTACAGTACTTTACTGTCCTCTATCCCCCTAACCACTCCCTTGGAGTTGAGTCGGAGGAGAAATGGCATCCCTAGACAAGGCAAGAACTAGATTTATGTCAGGAGAAGTACAGTACTATCATAAGGAGAGTTATATATGGAATATGGAGGAGGAATGGAGGGAAAAAAGAGAGGCAGAAGGTGAGATTGAGCCAGTTAAAAATTGTGGAAAAAAGGGAGATGGTTTGTTAAAGAAGAATGGTAGAATGTGTTAGCAGAGTGAGTTGAAGACAGGAGGAGAAATGGAAGTGAATGAGGGCGAAGTATCGGAGGTGGTAGGTGTGGTGAAGTTCTCGGAGCCCGAGGTTTGCACCGAGGGTCAGGATAAAGAGGAGTCTGTGACAGTAGGAGTGAAGTTTTTGGAAAAAGTGGACCCTTGCCTTTTGGCTGATCCATTTATGGTTTCAGGGTGGGTGATAACAGAGTGGTGTGCTGTGGTGAGGGTAACCAGAAGTGGTCTAGTGATAATTGTTTGTGTTTCTGCTGGTCAGAGGGAGCAGGTGCTCCGTGTTAAACGAATTGGGGCAAGAAATGTGAATTGTTTTTGCTCTCAAGAAAAGGGTGCCATTGAAAGGCGTGATTACTGGGTTAGCGGTAAATGTGAAAGCTGATCAACTGAAGGGGAAGATTCCCGGTGTTTGTGATGCTCGTCGTTTGGTGCGACGCAGACAGGGTGGGGTGAGTGGAGAAACAGAAGAGTCATTGTCTGTTCTTTTGAGTTCTGATGTTGAGTCGTTGCCCGACAAAGTGATGTTAGGATATATACAGTGGGGAGAACAAGTATTTGATACACTGTCGATTTTGCAGGTTTTCCTACTTACAAAGCATGTAGAGGGCTGTAATTTTGATCATAGGTACACTTCAACTGTGAGAGAAAAAATAAAAAATAAAAAAATCCAGAAAATCACATTGTATGAGTTTTAAGTAATTATTTTGCATTTTATTGCATGACATAAGTGTTTGATCACCTACCAACCAGTAAGAATTCCGTCTCTCACAGACCTGTTAGTTTTTCTTTAAGAAGCCCTCCTGTTCTCCACTCATTACCTGTATTAACTGCACCTGTTTGAACTCGTTACCTGTATAAAAGACACCTGTCCACACACTCAATCAAACAGACTCCAACCTCTCCACAATGACCAAGACCAGAGAGCTGTGTAAGGATATCAGGGATAAAATTGTAGACCTGCACAAGGCTGGGATGGGCTACAGGACAATAGGCAAGCAGCTTGGTGAGAAGGCAACAACTGTTGGCGCAATTATTAGAAAATGGAAGAAGTTCAAGATGATCACCCTTGGTCTGGGGCTCCATGCAAGATCTCACCTCGTGGGGCATCAATGATCATGAGGAAGGTGAGGGATCAGCCCAGAACTACACGGCAGGACCTGGTCAATGACCTGAAGAGAGCTGGGACCACAGTCTCAAAGAAGACCATTAGTAACACACTACGCCATCATGGATTAAAATCCTGCAGCGCACGCAAGGTCCCCCTGCTCAAGCCAGCGCATGTCCAGGCCCGTCTGAAGTTTGCCAATGACCATCTGGATGATCCAGAGGAGGAATGGGAGAAGGTCATGTGGTCTGATGAGACAAAAATAGAGCTTTTTGGTCTAAACTCCACTCGCCGTGTTTGGAGGAAGAAGAAGGATGAGTACAACCCCAAGAACACCATCCCAACCGTGAAGCATGGAGGTGGAAACATCATTCTTTGGGGATGCTTTTCTACAAAGGGGACAGGACGACTGCACCGTATTGAGGGGAGGATGGATGGGGCCATGTATTGCGAGATCTTGGCCAACAACCTCCTTCCCTCAGTAAGAGCATTGAAGATGGGTCGTGGCTGGGTCTTCCAGCATGACAATGACCCGAAACACACAGCCAGGGCAACTAAGGAGTGGCTCCGTAAGAAGCATCTCAAGGTCCTGGAGTGGCCTAGCCAGTCTCCAGACCTGAACCCAATAGAAAATATTTGGAGGGAGCTGAAAGTCCGTATTGCCCAGCGACAGCCCCGAAACCTGAAGGACCTGGAGAAGGTCTGTATGGAGGAGTGGGCCAAAATCCCTGCTGCAGTGTGTGCAAACCTGGTCAAGACCTACAGGAAACGTATGATCTCTGTAATTGCAAACAAAGGTTTCTGTACCAAATATTAAGTTCTGCTTTTCTGATGTATCAAATACTTATGTCATGCAATAAAATGCAAATTAATTACTTAAAAATCATACAATGTGATTTTCTGGATTGTTGTTTTAGATTCAGTTTCTCACAGTTGAAGTGTACCTATGATAAAAATGACAGACCTCTACATGCTTTGTAAGTAGGAAAACCTGCAAAATCGGCAGTGTATCAAATACTTGTTCTCCCCACTGTAAGTTATCCGGTACAAGCTTTTGTGACGAATACATTACGTTGTTACAGGTGTCAAGATTATGGGCATGTTGCAGCAGTATGTAGGAGGGAGGTTCCTAGGTGGGAGAAGTGTGCAGAAGGGCATGAGACAAAGGAACGTGTAGCATTGGGGAAAGTAGTGGTACGTGTTAATTGTAGGGGTGACCATGGGGCTGGGGATCCGAAATGTACGGTGCGAGAGAGGCAGGTTGAGGTTTCCAGGGTTAGAGTAGTGCAGAAGTTGTCATATGCGGAGGCAGTGAAGACAGTAGAGGATGATGGGTCAAGGGGGAGGGATCCTGAGAGGAGTGGTGTTAGTACTAGATCTCTACCACTACAGTGGCTTGTGAAAGTATTCACCCCCCTTGGCATTTTTCCTATTTTGTTGCCTTACAACATGGAATTAAAATGAATTTTTTGGGGGTTTGTATCATTTGATTTACACAACATGCCTACCACTTTGAAGATGCAAAATATTTTTTCTTGTGAAACAAACAAGAAATAAGACAAAAAACAGAAAACTTGAGCGTGCATAACTATTCACCCCCCCCCCCCCCCTTTTTCAGCAACCTTTTTCAGCAATTACAGCTGCAAGTCTCTTGGGGAATGTCTCTATAAGCTTGGCACATCTAGCCACTGGGATTTTTGCCCATTCTTCAAGGCAAAACTGCTCCAGCTCCTTCAAGTTGGATGGGTTCCGCTGGTGTACAGCAATCTTTAAGTCATACCACAGATTCTCAATTGGATTGAGGTCTGGGCTTTGACTAGGCCATTCCAAGACATTTAAATGTTTCCCCTTGAACCATTCAAGTGTTGCTTTAGCAGTATGCTTAGGGTCATTGTCCTGCTGGAAGGTGAACCTTTGTCCCAGTTTCAAATCGCTGGAAGTCTGAAACAGGTATCCCTCAAGAATTTCCCTGTATTTAGCGCCATCCATCATTCCTTCAATTCTGACCAGTTTCCCAGTCCCTGCCGATGTAAAACATCCCCACAGCATGATGCTGCCACCACCATGCTTCACTGTGGGGATGGTGTTCTCGGGGTGATGAGAGGTGTTGGGTTTGCGCCAGACATAGCGTTTTCCTTGATGACCAAAAAGCTTTATTTTAGTCTCATCTGACCAGAGTACCTTCTTCCATATGTTTGGGGAGTCTTCCACATTTTGGAAAACACCAAACGTGTTTGCTTATTTTTTTCTGGCCACTCTTCTGTAAAGCCCAGCTCTGTGGAGATTGGACAGATACTCCAATCTCTGCTGTGGAGCTTTGCAGCTCCTTCAAGGTTATTTTTGGTCTCTTTGTTGCCTCTCTGATTAATGCCCCCCTTGCCTGGTCTGTGAGTTTTGGTGGGCGGCCCTCTCTTGGCAGGTTTGTTGTGGTGCCATATTCTTTCCATTTTTTAATAATGGATTTAAAAGTTATTTTGTTCATTTCACTTCACTTCACCAATTTGGACTATTTGGTGTATGTCCATTACTTGAAATCTAAATAAAAATCCATTTAAATTACAGGTTGTAATGCAACAAAATAGGAAAAATGCCAAGGGGGATGAATACTTTTGCAAGGCACTGTACAGAGGGATAAACCAACAAGTGATATACGTTTCAGTAAGATTGGATTTTTGGCATTTATAGCAATGGTTATCAACTGTACTGCAGGGATGGAACGTAAGTCGCAGAAAATAGAGGTTGTGGTGGCAGCTGCAGAGAGGTATTTGGGTGTGCGAGACTTGACATTAGAAGAGTTACAGGGTGTGTTAAGTGGTGATGTCCCATCTTTTCAGGCTGTTGGCATGAAGTAGGAATAAATAGATTTCAATAGTGGAGTATGGTAGTTATTATTATTATTATAGTTATTATTATTATTATTAATTTTTTGTGAGTGTAGTGTTAGATGGTAGGGTATTTGTTTTATTTTTTATTTTTTAAAGCAAAGTATAAGGGATTTATACTCCAGTCTAGTAGGTGGCGGTAATGCAACATTTATTGGATGCCAACTGCCGTTAAACCTCATCGAAGAAGAAGAAGATAACCACTCCCTTACAGGATGCGCTCTTAATTTGACCCTGCTTCTCACAGCAGGAAATGGGAATTATTATGTGGATTAAAATTAATGGACTTTTTTCTAGGGGTTGATACATTTTTTATTAGGGCAAATCAAGTCTGACATTTTAAAGTGGAAATTACAAACTTTAGAAGCCTTGTTGTTAAACCGTGAATACACTACAATTAGCATTTCCGGCTGCGCAGGAAAATTCTCTGTGACAACAGACCAATCACATTAAGATAGCAGGTCTGTATAGCTCTCTACTACCTAATAACTAATGGTGTTCAGTCAGAGATAGTAGTGTTCTCTGAAATGATTGTTTTTGTGTTTTTTGGGATTTCACATACAGGATCTGTTCCCATATCCACTTTAGCGTCTAGCCTGCCAGTTATTGGGCTTCCATTCTAGGTGGGATGCAAGTGTGGATATTGGACACTGGTGCTAATGAATACAACACAGCTCTGTGGACTGCGTGCTAGACGGGCAGCGGCATCGCTAGAAAGAGAACAGTTACCGTTTATCTCCGCATAACGATGATACGAAAGCCTTCATGGTGAAAAACGATAAAATGTTGTACATTTTAACACAGGCAGTTAAATAAAAGTGCATGTTGAATGGCAGGTGTACAAGGGGTGTGAGAGAGAGAACCCTCAGGTGTGTGTGCGTGTAATGCTGAATGATTTCATGTGTTGGAGTGTTTATGGTACGATAGCCTGTAAATAACGGTGTCTCACCATCTCTCTGTCCGTTTGTAAGGTTTCAAGTAACATTCAAAGTCATCTGGCCTGTGCATCTGTCTGCAACACATCCAATTCAATGTAACAGAGTTCATCCCTGTACGGCCAACCCGGGACTCAAACCCACAACAATACTTATGCACTCAAGTCAACAGTGCTACTGACAGAGCAAGAAGCTCACTAGCTTGTCACTCCGCGAGCGACAGTTGACTAGATCCCCGGGCGGGTGACGTCACTGCACGATGGCTAGCAGCTAGTTCACATTGGCTAGGTCAACCCCCTCCTCCTCCTCCTCCTCAAATACCCAACTATGGTTTCAAAAGAACATACTTTAGACATAAAAAGGTCTGCTATAAGATAAGATATCATATTGCCATGAAAGACAGATAGTCATGTGATAACAAATAAATCATCATTGGATATGCTGAGACGTGTGCTGGCTGAGAGCTAGCTGAGACTTTACATTGAACAGACTGATAAACCATGTGGATCTACTTCCTCCATTTCCTTACAGAGGAGGACATGATGTAGAGATCTGATTTTACAGTCTGAAAACAGCAGGTGTCTTAACAGTCAACCGCCACACCCTCGTCTTAGGGCGGCAGGTAGGCTTGCGGTTAGAGCGTTGAGCCAGTAACTGAACGGTTGCTAGTTTAAATCCCAAACTAGGTAATAAATCAGTTGATGTGCCCTTGAGCAAGGCACTTAACCCTAATTGCTCCAGGGTTTCTGTTGATTATGGCAGACCCTGGCTGTTGCCCCACTGTCTGAGGGTGTCTCAGGAAGAGTTGGGATATGTAAAAAACACATTTCCAATTAATACACGCTTTTACATGTGTGAAATAGGACAAATATAAGCACCCATCAAATTATAATTATTTTTATCTTCTTCAGATTTGGCATTAGCTTTGAATACAACAACATAATGTTGAACAGAACTGTCGATTTAGGAAATGTGTTGAAGCAAGGCAACCATTTTTTGTCATCATGGCGAGGGTGAGTTTTGGTTCATATTGATGTTGTATATAGTAGGACTCCATTTTGACAACGCAAATAATTGGCACTTATGTCCAAAGACACAATTGGTAACAGAGCCTAGTTTTCAATGTTAAAATGTCTCCCTGAAACAGTTCTAGTGGAGTGGAGTCTGCATTTGCTGCTCCAAACTCCCAGCATCCCTAGAGCAGCCCAGAGGACTAAATTTGCTGCTCCAAACTCCCAGCAATTCTAGAGCAGCCCAGAGGACTAAATTTGCTGCTCCAAACTCCCAGCATCCCTAGAGCAGCCCAGAGGACTAGATGTGCTGCTCCAAACTCCCAGCATCCCTAGAGCAGCCCAGAGGACTAGATTTGCTGCTCCAAACTCCCAGCATCCCTAGAGCAGCCCAGAGGACTAAATTTGCTGCTCCAAACTCCCAGCATCCCTAGAGCAGCCCAGAGGACTAGATTTGCTGCTCCAAACTCCCAGCAGCCCAGAGGACTAGATTTGCTGCTCCAAACTCCCAGCATCCCTAGAGCAGCCCAGAGGACTAGATTTGCTGCTCCAAACTCCCATTATCCCTAGAGCAGCCCAGAGGACTAGATTTGCTGCTCCAAACTCCCAGCATCCCTAGAGCAGCCCAGAGGACTAGATTTGCTGCTCCAAACTCCCATTATCCCTAGAGCAGCCCAGAGGACTAGATTTGCTGCTCCAAACTCCCAGCACCCCTAGAAAAGCCCAGAGGACTACAGTCACGTAGTTTTACAGACAAACTGTCTCGCTGTTTAAAATGACAAGAGTGAGAATTATGATTGAGAAGAGAAAGCATTGTCTGTTCATCCACATGTTGGTAGAAAAGGACTAAGGCACCGCTGTGGTCCCTTCATTACAAAAAAAGCTGATTCTAGTTAACAGTCAGGGAAAGGTTCCCTCTTGGAACCCTTTAGAACCCCATAGAACCGAACCATTCTCTGGTTCAAGGCATAGAGACATCCTCACTAATATTCCTCATACATTGGCAACATAATAAATTGGATACATAAACTAAGGCTATGTCCTAAATTATATCCCATTCCCCATATAGTGGACTGCTTTTGACCAGAACCCTATGAGGTAATGGCCAAAAGTAGAGCACTATACAGGGAATAGGATGACAATTCAGATTTGCCCTGATCTTACTCCCCAAACGTGACTCTTCTATTCAGATCCATTAAGATCTGTTCACAGTTCATATAATTCATGTTGTTATTCGGTTGTAGTTAATAATCAAAATGCTTCATCATTTACTCATATAGTTATATTCGCTGCTCTGGCACCCCAATGGTGGAACAAGCTCGCCCACGACGTCAGGACAGCAGAGTCACTGACCACCTTCCGGAGACACTTGAAACACTACCTCTTTAAGGAATACCTGGAATAGTATAAAGTAATCCTTCTTCCCCCGCCCCCCCATAAAAAAAAAAAAAAAAAGGTGGTTGTCCCACTGGCTATCATAAGTTGAATGCCCCAATTTGTAAGTCGCTCTGGATAAGAGCGTCTGCTAAATGATGTAAATGTAAATGTTATATAGTCCGTCATAAGGGCAGGTGTTGATCAATGACGTCATCCACCTTGTGCTGAAAGATGGCTGCCATTGGTTGTTGTAACCAGGTGGGTGTGGCTTGTGCTGAAGCAGGGTCAGAGGTGAAAGGTTGTGACCTCTACTTGAGGCGTAATAGCAACGTCACCTCCCTTAGGGTCCACCCCCTGCCCGTTCAGGAACGGGCATCCATTTTTGGTCATAGGCGTGGACACCGGCTCCCTCTCCCCATTCAGTTCGTTGGTGAAGTTGACGGACATCTTCCTTTTGGGTGGAGTGAGCTCGGGGTCAGAGTTTAGGCCCAGCTCGGACGACATTTTGCTTTTGATTGACGCGGCTCGCTGGAACTTGTCATAGACCTCGACGCTGAGGCAACGCCTAGTCTCCTTGAACTCTGCCGAGACGTTAGCCGTCCACTCTGCTGCGTGCGCCCTGATCTCCCCTACCTAGAGGGAGGGAGAGGGTGGAGAAGAGGGCGAGAGATGAGGGGGAAAGGAGGGGGAGAGGAGGGGGGGACAGAGAGAGAGAGAGAGGAGGGCGAGAGAGAGAGATGCTGTGTGAGACTGTGCTGTTCTCGTCGTATCCAGGAAGTCACCTGAAAAAGATGGCGCTGTAGTGGATAGCGGCCGTTTTACGGGCTCCTGACCAATTCAGCTATTTTGTGTTTTTTTTATGCTGATCTTAACCTCGATTTGGATGAAGATTTCTACTTCAATGAGTCGGCAGCTCTGGACGTTCTGCCAACTCCTGACCAGGCCCTAATCCCCGGGACTCCAAAGAGGAAGCGGCGGTGGAAATAAGGCAGGCGAGGCAGCCTCCTAACGAGATTATGTCAGTGAACAAATAGATCGCCATTGCCCTCTGTTCTGTTGGCGAATGTGCAGTCACTGGAGAACAAACTGGATGAACTCAGTTCGAGACTATCCTATCAGTGGGACCTGAAGAACTGTAATATTCTATCTTTCTTGGAGTCTTGGCTGAACAAGGACATGGAAAATATGTATGGATAATATAAAGTGCATTCGGAAAGTATTCAGACCCCTTGACTTTTTCCACATTTTGTTACGTTACAGCCTTATTCTGAAATTGATTAAATAAAAAAATGTCCTCATTAATCTACACACAATACCCCATAATGACCTTATTTACATAAGTATTCAGACCCTTTGTTATGAGACTCGAAACTGAGCTCAGGAGCATCCTGCTTCCTTTGATCATCCTTCGGATGTTTCTACAACTTGATTGGAGTCCACCTGTGGTAAATTCAATTGATTGGACATGATTTTGGAAAGGCACACACCTGTCTACTGTGCCTTGCAAAAGTATTTATCCCCCCTTGGCGTTTTTCCTATTTTGTTGCATTACAACCTGTAATTTAAATGGATTTCTATTTGGATTTCATGTAATGGACTCAAAATAGTCCAAATTGGTGAAGTGAAATGAGAAAAATTACTTGTTTCAAAAAATGCTAAAAAATAAATAACGGAAAAGTGGTGCGTGCATATGTATTCACACCCTTTGCTATGAAGCCCCTAAATAAGATCTGTTGCAACCAATTACCTTCAGAAGTCACATAATTAGTTAAATAAAGTCCACCTGTGTGCAATCTATGTGTCACATGATCTCAGTATACGGTGGGGAAAAAAAGTATTTAGTCAGCCACCAATTGTGCAAGTTCTCCCACTTAAAAAGATGAGAGAGGCCTGTAATTTCCATCATAGGTACACGTCAACTATGACAGACAAATTGAGATTTTTTT
Source organism: Coregonus lavaretus (assembly GCF_964263955.1). Classification (NCBI taxonomy): domain Eukaryota; kingdom Metazoa; phylum Chordata; class Actinopteri; order Salmoniformes; family Salmonidae; genus Coregonus; species Coregonus lavaretus. The sequence goes on from NC_140014.1 coordinate 38,959,571, forward strand.
TTCCAGAAAATCACATTGTAGGATTTTTAATGAATTTATTTACAAATTATGGTGGAAAATAAGTATTTGGTCACCTACAAACAAGCAAGATTTCTGGCTCTCACAGACCTGTAACTTCTTCTTTAAGAGGCTCCTCTGTCCTCCACTCGTTACCTGTATTAATGGCACCTGTTTGAACTTGTTATCAGTATAAAAGACACCTGTCCACAACCTCAAACAGTCACACTCCAAACTCCACTATGGCCAAGACCAAAGAGCTGTCAAAGGACACCAGAAACAAAATTGTAGACCTGCACCAGGCTGGGAAGACTGAATCTGCAATAGGTAAGCAGCTTGGTTTGAAGAAATCAACTGTGGGAGCAATTATTAGGAAATGGAAGACATACAAGACCACTGATAATCTCCCTCGATCTGGGGCTCCACGCAAGATCTCACCCCGTGGGGTCAAAATGATCACAAGAACGGTGAGCAAAAATCCCAGAACCACACGGGGGGACCTAGTGAATGACCTGCAGAGAGCTGGGACCAAAGTAACAAAGCCTACCATCAGTAACACACTACGCCGCCAGGGACTCAAATCCTGCAGTGCCAGACGTGTCCCCCTGCTTAAGCCAGTACATGTCCAGGCCCGTCTGAAGTTTGCTAGAGTGCATTTGGATGATCCAGAAGAGGATTGGGAGTATGTCATATGGTCAGATGAAACCAAAATATAACTTTTTGGTAAAAACTCAACTCGTCGTGTTTAGAGGACAAAGAATGCTGAGTTGCATCCAAAGAACACCATACCTACTGTGAAGCATGGGGGTGGAAACATCATGCTTTGGGGCTGTTTTTCTGCAAAGGGACCAGGATGACTGATCCGTGTAACGGAAAGAATGAATGGGGCCATGTATCATGAGAGTTTGATTGAAAACCTCCTTCCATCAGCAAGGGCATTGAAGATGAAACGTGACTGGGTCTTTCAGCATGACAATGATCCCAAACACACCGCCCAAGCAACGAAGGAGTGGCTTCGTAAGAAGCATTTCAAGGTCCTGGAGTGGCCTAGCCAGTCTCCAGATCTCAACCCCATAGAAAATCTTTGGAGGGAGTTGAAAGTCTGTGTTGCCCAGCGACAGCCCCAAAACATCACTGCTCTAGAGGAGATCTGCATGGAGGAATGGGCCAAAATACCAGCAACAGTGTGTGAAAACCTTGTGAAGACTTACAGAAAACGTTTGACCTGTGTCATTGGCAACAAAGGGTATATAACAAAGTATTGAGAAACTTTTGTTATTGACCAAATACTTATTTTCCACCATAATTTGCAAATAAATTCATAAAAAATCCTACAATGTGATTTTCTGGATTTTTTTTTCTCATTTTGTCTGTCATAGTTGACGTGTACCTATGATGAAAATTACAGGCCTCTCTCATCTTTTTAAGTGGGAGAACTTACACAATTGGTGGCTGACTAAATACTTTTTTCCCCCACTGTATACAGTGGGGAGAACAAGTATTTGATACACTGCCGATTTTGCAGGTTTTCCTACTTACAAAGCATGTAGAGGTCTGTAATTTTTATCATAGGTACACTTCAACTGTGAGAGACGAAATCTAAAACAAAAATCCAGAAGATCACATTGTATGATTTTTAAGTAATTAATTTGCATTTTATTGCATGACATAAGTATTTGATCACCTACCAACCAGTAAGAATTCCGGCTCTCACAGACCTGTTAGTTTTTCTTTAAGAAGCCCTCCTGTTCTCCACTCATTACCTGTATTAACTGCACCTGTTTGAACTCGTTACCTGTATAAAAGACACCTGTCCACACACTCAATCAAACAGACTCCAACCTCTCCACAATGGCCAAGACCAGAGAGCTGTGTAAGGACATCAGGGATAAAATTGTAGACCTGCACAAGGCTGGGATGGGCTACAGGACAATAGGCAAGCAGCTTGGTGAGAAGGCAACAACTGTTGGCGCAATTATTAGAAAATGAGAGAAGCTCAAAATTGACGGTCAATCACCCTCGGTCTGGGGCTCCATGCAAGATCTCACCTCGTGGGGCATCAATGATCATGAGGAAGGTGAGGGATCAGCCCAGAACTACACGACAGGACCTGGTCAATGACCTGAAGAGAGCTGGGACCACAGTCTCAAAGAAAACCATTAGTAACACACTACGCCGTCATGGATTAAAATCCTGCAGCACATGCCTGGTCCCCCTGCTCAAGCCAGCGCATGTCAAGGCCCGTCTGAAGTTTGCCAATGACCATCTGGATGATGGGGCAGCGCACAATTGGCCCAGCGTCGTCCAGGGTAGGGGAGGGAATGGCCGGCAGGGGATGTAGCTCAGTTGGTAGAGCATGGCGTTTGCAACGCCAGGGTTGTGGGTTCAATAAAATAATGTATGCGCTAACTGTAAGTCGCTCTGGATAAGAGCGTCTGCTAAATGACTAAAATGTAAAATGTAAATGTAATCCCGAGGAGGAATGGGAGAAGGTCATGTGGTCTGATGAGACAAAAATAGAGCTTTTTGGTCTAAACTCCACTCGCCGTGTTTGGAGGAAGAAGAAGGATGAGTACAACCCCAAGAACACCATCCCAACCGTGAAGCATGGAGGTGGAAAGGGGACAGGACGACTGCACTGTATTGAGGGGAGGATGGATGGGGCCATGTATCGCGAGATCTTGGCCAACAACCTCCTTCCCTCAGTAAGAGCATTGAAGATGGATCGTGGCTGGGTCTTCCAGCATGACAACGACCCGAAACACACAGCCAGGGCAACTAAGGAGTGGCTCCGTAAGAAGCATCTCAAGGTCCTGGAGTGGCCTAGCCAGTCTCCAGACCTGAACCCAATAGAAAATCTTTGGAGGGAGCTGAAAGTCCGTATTGCCCAGCGACATCCCCGAAACCTGAAAGATCTGGAGAAGGTCTGTATGGAGGAGTGGCCCAAAATCGCTGCTGCAGTGTGTGCAAACCTGGTCAAGACCTACAGGAAACGTATGATCTCTGTAATTGCAAACAAAGGTTTCTGTACCAAATATTAAGTTCTGCTTTTCTGATGTATCAAATACTTATGTCATGCAATAAAATGCAAATTAATTACTTTAAAATCATACAATGTGATTTTCTGGATTTTTGTTTTAGATTCCGTCTCTCACAGTTGAAGTGTACCAATGATACAAATTACAGACCTCTACATGCTTTGTAAGTAGGAAAACCTGCAAAATCAGCAGTGTATCAAATACTTGTTCTCCCCACTGTATACCCCTGTTCTGAAAGGCCCCAGAGTCTGCAACACCACTTAGCAAGGGGCACCACCAATCACCACAACAAACCTGCCAAGAGAGGGCCGCCCACCAAAACTCATGGACCAGGCAAGGAGGGCATTAATCAGAGAGGCAACAAAGAGACGAAAGACAACCCTGAAGGAGCTTTAAAGCTGTCCATAGGACCACTTTAAGCCGTACACTCCACAGAGCTTGGCTTTTTTGGAAGAGTGTCCAGAAAAAAGCCATTGCTTTAAGAAACAAATAAGCAAACACGTTTGGTGTTCGCCAAAAGCCATGTGGGAGACTCCCTAAACATATAGAAGAAGGTACCCTGGTCAGATGAGACTAAAATTTAGCTTTTTGGCCATCAAGGAAAACGCTATGTCTGGCGCAAACCCAACACCTCTCATCACCCCGAGAACACCATCCCCACAGTGAAGCATGGTGGTGGCAGCATCATGCTGTGGGGATGTTTTCCATCGGCAGGGACTGGGAAACTGGTCAGAATTAAAGGAATGATAGATGGCGCTAAATACAGGGAAATTCTTGAGGGAAACCTGTTTCAGTCTTCCAGAGATTTGAGACTGAGACGGAGGTTCACCTTCCAGCAGGACAATGACCCTAAGCATACTGCTAAAGCAACACTTGAGTGGTTTAAGGGGAAACATTTAAATGTCTTGGAATGGCCTAGTCAAAGCCCAGACCTCAATCCAATTGAGAATCTGTGGTATGACTTAAAGATTGCTGTACACCAGCGGAACCCATCCGCCTGAAGGAGCAGGAGCAATTTTGCCTTGAAGAATGGGCAAAAATCCCAGTGGCTAGATGTGCCAAGCTTATAGAGACATACCCCAAGAGACTTGCAGCTGTAATTGCTGCAAAAGGTGGCTCTACAAAGTATTGACTTTGGGGGGGTGAATAGTTATACACGCTCAAGTTTTCTGTTTTTTTGTCTTATTTCTTGTTTGTTTCACAATAAAAAATATTTTGCATCTTCAAAGTGGTAGGCATGTTGTTTAAATCAAATGTTAGAAACCCACAAAAAATCCATTTTAATTCCAGGTTGTAAGGCAACAAAATAGAAAAAATGCCAAGGGGGGTGAATACTTTCACAAGCCACTGTATATAAGGTCCCACAGTTGACAGTATATGTCAGAGTAAAAACCAAGCCATGAGGTCAAAGGAATTGTCCGTAGAGCTCCGAGACAGGATTGTGTCGAGGCACAGATATGGGGAAGGGTACCAAAAATGTCTGCAGCATTGAAGGTCCCCAAGAACACGGTGGCCTCTATCATTCTTAAATGGAAGAAGTTTAGAACCACCAAGACTCTTCCTAGAGCTGGCCGCCCGGCCAAACTGAGGGAGGTGAGCAAGAACCCGATGGTCACTCTGACAGAGCTCTACAGTTCCTCTGTGGAGATGAGAGAGCCTTCCAGAAGGACACCTAAAGGACTCTCAGACCATGAGAAACAAGATTCTCTGGTCTGATGAAACCAAGATTGAACTCTTTGGCCTGAGTGCCAAGCGTGATGTCTGGAGGAAACCTGGCATCATCCCTACGGTGAAGCATGGTGGTGGCAGCATCATGATGTGGGGATGTTTTTCAGCGACCGGGACTGGGAGACTAGTCAGTATCAAGGGAAAGATGAACGGAGCAAAGTACAGAGAGATCATTGATGAAAACCTGCTCCAGAGTGCTCAGGACCTCAGACCGGGGTGAAGGTTCACCTTCCAACAGGACAATGACCCAAAGCACACAGCAAAGACAATGCAGGAGTGGCATCGGGACAAGTCTTTGAATGTCCTTGAGTGGCCCAGCCAGAGCCCAGACTTGAACCCAACCAAACATCTCTGGAGACACCTGAAAATAGCTGTGCAGCAATGCTCCCCATCCAACCTGACAGAGCTTGAGAGGATCTTCAGAGAAGAATGGGAGAAACTCCTCAAATACAGATGTGCCAAGCTTGTAGCGTCATACCCAAGAAGACTCAAGGCTGTAATCGCTGCCAAAAGGTGCTTCAACAAAGTACTGAGTAAAGGGTCTGAAAACGTATGTAAATGTGTTCATTTTGTATGAATTTGGAAAGAAATCTAAAAACCAGTTTTTGCTTTGAATTATGGGGTATGGTGTGTAGATTGATGAGGGGAAAAAACAATTTAATCAATTTTAGAATAAGGCTGTAACATAACAAAATGTGAAAAAAGTAAAGGGGTCTGAATGCTTTCTGAATGCACTGTATACACTACCTGTCAAAAGAATTAGAACACCTACTCATTCAAGGGTTTTTCTTTATTATTTACTATTTTCTACGTTGTAGAATAATAGTGAAGACATCAAAACTATGAAATAACACATATGGAATCATGTAGTAACCAAAAAAGTGTTAAACAAATCAAAATATATTTTATATTTGAGATTCTTCAAATTGCCACCCTTTGCCTTGATGACAGCTTTGCACACTCTTGGTATTCTGTAAACCAGCTTCATGAGGTAGTCACCTGAAAGGCATTTCAATTAACAGGTGTGCCTTCTTAAAAGTTAATTTATGGAATTTCCTTCCTTCTTAATGCGTTTGAGCCAATCAGTTGTGGTGTGACAAGGTAGGGTAGGTATACAGAAGATAGCCCTATTTGTTAAAAGACCAAGTTCATATTATGGAAAGAACAGCTCAAATAAGCGAAGAGAAACGACAGTCCATCATTACTTTAAGACTTGAAGGTCAGTCACTCCGGAAAATTTCAAGAACTTTGAAAGTTTCTTCAGGTGCAGTCGCAAAAACCATCAAGCGCTATGATGAAACTGGCTCTCATGAGGACCCAGAGTTACCTCTGGAGGAGACCCAGAGTTACCTCTGCTACCGAGGATAAGTTCATTAGAGTTACCAGCCTCAGAGATTGCAGCCCAAATAAATGCTTCACAGAGTTCAAGTAACAGACACATTTTTAACCTCAACTGTTCAGAGGAGACTGTGTGAATCAGGCCTTCATGGTCTAATTGCTGCAATGAAACCACTACTAAAGGACACCAATAAGAAGAAGAGACTTGCTTGGGCCAAGAAACACGAGCAATGGACATTAGACAGGTGGAAATGTGTCCTTTGGACTGAAGTCCAAATTTGAGATTTTTGGGTCCAACCGCTGTGTCTTTGTGAGACGCGGTGTGGGTGAACGGATGATCTCCGCATGTGTATTTCCCACCGTAAAGCATGGAGGAGGAGTTGTGATGGTGTGGGGGTGCTTTGCTGGTGACACTGTCTGTGATTTTTTTACACAATTAACAAGCATGGCTACCACAGCATTCTGCAGCAATACGCCATCCCGTCTGGTTTGGGCTTAGTGGGACTATCCTTTGTTTTTCAACAGGACAATGACCAACACACCTCCAGGCTGTGTAAGGGCTATTTTACCAAGAAGGAGATTGATGAAGTGCTGCATCAGATGACCTGGCCTCCACAATCCCCCAAACCTCAACCCAATTGAGATGGTTTGGGATAGTTGGGACCGCAGAGTGAAGAAAAAGCAGCCAACAAGTGCTCAGCATATGTGGGAACTCCTTCAAGACTGTTGGAAAAGCATTCCAGGTGAAGCTGGTTGAGAGAATACCAAGAGTGTGCAAAGCTGTCATCAAGGGTGGCTATTTGAAGAATCTCAAATATAATATATATTTTGATTTGTTTAACACTTTCTTGGTTACTACATGATTCCATATGTGTTATTTCATAGTTATGATGTATTCACTATTATTCTACAATGTAGAAAATAGTAAAGAATAAAGAAAAACCCTTGAATGAGTAGGTGTTCTAAACCTTTTGACCCGTAGTGTAAATATGTCGCAGGTTTCTCTATGCATCATCTAAACTGGACGGCAGCCTCGTGTAAGACTAAGGGGTGTGGGGTGTATCTCTTTGTTAACAGCAGCTTGTGCGCGATCTCTAATGTTAAGGAAGTCTCGAGTTTAAGCTGCAGACCATACTATTTACCGATGCTGGCACTTAGACTGCACACAACGAGCTGTATAGAGCCATAAGCAAACAATAAAATGCACATCCAGAGGTGGCGCTTCTTGTGGCCGTTGATTTTAATGCAGGGAAACTTAAATCTATTTAACTTAATTTTTACCAGCATGTCACCTGTGCAACTAGAGGCAATGAAACTCATGATCACCACACACAGAAAAGCATACAAGGCTCTCCCTCGCCCTCCCTTTGGAAAATCTGACCATAACTCTATCCTCCTGATTCCTGCTTACAAGCAAAAACTCTAACAGGAAGTACCAGTGACATGCTCAATACGGAAGTGGTCCGATGAAGCGGATGCTAAACAACAGGACTGTTTCAAATCAAATCAAATCAAAAAGTTATTGGTCACATATTTAGCAGATGTTATTGCGTGTGTAGCGAAATGCTTATGTTCCTGGCTCCAACAGTGCAGAAGTATCTAACAATTCACAACAATTCACACAAATCTAAAAGTAAAATAATGGAAATAGGAAATATATAAATATTAGGACGAGCAATTTCGGAGTGGCATTGACTAAAATACAGTAGAATAGGATACAGTATATACAGTTGAAGTCAGAAGTTTACATACACCTTAGCCAAATACATTTAAACTCAGTTTTTCACAATTCCTGACATTTAATCCCAGTAACAAATCCCTGTTTTAGGTCAGTTAGGATCACCACTTGTCACGCCCTGACCTTTAGAACTCTAGTTAGTTTGGTCAGGGTGTGAATATCATGTGTGTGTTTTTCTATGTGGACTTTCTATGTTTGTATTTCTATGTTTGGCCGGGTGTGATTCCCAATCAGAGGCAGCTGTCGTTCGTTGTCTCTGATTGGGGATCATACTTAGGCAGCCAGTTTTCCTGCCTGGGTTGTGGGATCTTGTTTGTGCTCGGTGAGTTTGGCTTGTTAGTGTATAGCCATCCGACGTCATGTTTCGTAGTTTTTTGTATGTTTATTCAGTTTAATAAACATGTATGCATTTCACGCTGCGCCTTGGTCTGACCCGTTCTTCAACGACCATGACACCACTTTATTTTAAGAATGTGAAATGTCAGAATAATAGTAGAGAGAATGATTTATTTCAGCTTTTATTTCTTTCATCATATTTCCAGTGGGTCAGAGGTTTACATACACTCAATTAGTATTTGGTAGCATTGCATTTAAATTGTTTAACTTGGGTCAAACGTGCCTTCCACATGCTTCCCACAATAAGTTGGGTGAATTTTGTCCCATTCTTCCTGACAGAGCTGGTGTAACTGAGTCAGGTTTGTAGGCCTCCTTGCTCGCACACGCTTTTTCAGTTCTGCCAACACATTTTCTATAGGATTGAGGTCAAGGCTTTGTGATGGCCACTCCAATTCCTTGACTTTGTTGTCCTTAAGCCATTTTGCCACAACTTTGGAAGTATGCTTGGGGTCATTGTCCATTTGGAAGACCCATTTGCGACCAAGCTTTAACTTCCTGACTGATGTCTTGAGATGTTGCTGCAATATATCCACATAATTTTCCTTCCTCATGATGCCATCTATTTTGTGAAGTGCACCAGACCCTCCTGCATTAAAGCACCCCCACAGCATGCCACCCCCGTGCTTCACGGTTGGGATGGTGTTCTTCGGCTTGCAAGCCTTCACCTTTTTCCTCCAAACATAACGATGGTCATTATGGCCAAACAGTTCTATTTTTGTTTCATCAGACCAGAGGACATTTCTCCAAAAAGTAAGATCTTTGTCCCTATGTGCATTTGCAAACCATAGTCTGGCTTTTTTATGGTGGTTTTGGAGCAGTGGCTTCTTCCATGCTGAGCGGCCTTTCAGGTTATGTCGATATAGGACTCGTTTTACTGTGGATATAGATACTTTTGTACCTGTTTCCTCCAGCATCTTCACAAGGTCCTTTGCTGTTGTTCTGGGATTGATTTGCACTTTTCGCACCAAAGTACGTTCATCTCTAGGAGACAGAACGCGTCTCCTTCCTGAGCGGTATGACGGCTGCGTGGTCCCATGGTGTTTATACTTGCGTACTATTGTTTGTACAGATGACCGTGGTACCTTCAGGCGTTTGTAAATTGCTCCCAAGGATAAACCAGACTTGTGGAGGTCTACCATTTCTTTCTGAGGACTTGGCTGATTTATTTTGATTTTCCAATGATGTCAAGCAAAGAGGCACTGAGTTTGAAAGTAGGCCTTGAAATACATCCACAGGTATACCTCCAATTGACTCAAATGATGCCTATCAGAAGCTTCTAAAGCCATGACATCATTTTCTGGAATTTTCCAAGCTGTTTAAAGGCACAGTCAACTTAGTGTATGTAAACTTCTGACCCACTGGAATTGTGATACAGTGAATTATAAGTGAAATAATCTGTCTGTAAACAATTGTTGGAAAAATTACTTGTGTCATGCACAAAGTAGATGTCCTAACCGACTTCCCAAAACTATAGTTTGTTAACAAGAAATGTGTGGAGTGGTTGAAAAACAAGTTTTAATGACTCCAGCCTAAGTGTATGTAAACTTCCGACTTCAACTGTACATATGAGATGAGTAAAGCAGTGTGTAAATATGATTAAAGTGACTAGTGTTCCATTATTAAAGTGGCCAGTGATTCCATGTCTATGTACAGTCGTGGTCAAGGTTTTGAGAATGACACAAGTATTGGTCTTCACAAAGTTTGCTGCTTCAGTGTTTTTAGATATTTTTGTCAGATGTTACCATGGTATACTGAAGTATGATTACAAGCATTCCATAAGTGTCAAAGGCTTTTGTTGACAATTACATTAAGTTTATGCAAAGAGTCAATATTTGCAGTGTTGACCCTTCTTTTTCAAGACCTCTGCAATCTGCCCTGGCATGCTGTCAATTAACTTCTTGGCCACATCCTGACTGAAGGCAGCCCATTCTTGCATAATCAATGCTTGGAGTTTGTCAGAATTTGTGGGTTTTTGTTTGTCCACCCGCCTCTTTGTCCACCACAAGTTCTCAATGGGATTAAGGGAGTTTCCTGGCCATGGACCCAAAATGTCTATGTTTTGTTCTCCGAGCCACTTAGTTATCACTTTTGCCTTATGGCAAGGTGCTCCATCATGCTGGAAAAGGCATTGTTCGTCACCAAACTGTTCTTGGATGGTTGGGAGAAGTTGCTCTTGGAGGATGTGTTGGGACCATTCTTTATTAATGGTGTGTTCTTAGGCAAAATTGTGAGTGAGGCCACTCCCTTGGCTGAGAAGCAACCCCACCCATGAATGGTCTCAGGATGCTTTACTGTTGGCATGACACAGGACTGATGGTAGCGCTCACCTTGTCTTCTCCGTACAAGGTGTTTTCCGGATGCCCCAAACAATCGGAAAGGGGATTCATCAGAGAAAATGACTTTACCCCAGTCCTCAGCAGTCCAATCCCTGTACCTTTTGCAGAATATCAGTCTGTCCCTGATGTTTTTCCTGGAGAGAAGTGGCTTCTTTGCTGCCCTTCTTGACACCAGGCCATCCTCCAAAAGTCTTCGTCTCACTGTTCGTGCAGATGCACTAGCACCTGCCTACTGCCATTCCTGAGCAAGCTCTGCACTGGTGGTGCCCCGATCCCGCAGCTGAATCAACTTTAGGAGACGGTCCTGGCGCTTGCTGGACTTTCTTGGGTGCCCTGAAGCCTTCTTCACAACAATTGAACCTCTCTCCTTGAAGTTCTTGATGATCTGATGAATGGTTGATTTAGGTGCAATCTTACTAGCAGCAATATCCTTGCCTGTGAAGCCCTTTTTGTGCAAATCAATGATGACGGCACGTGTTTCCTTGCAGGTAACCATGGTTAACAGAGGAAGAACAATGATTTCAAGCACCACCCTACTTTTAAAGCTTCCAGTCTGTTATTCTAACTCAATCAGCATGACAGAGTGATCTCCAGCCTTGTCCTCATCAACACTCTCACCTGTGTTAACGAGAGAATCACTGACATGATGGCAGCTGGTCCTTTTGTGGCATGGCTGAAATGCAGTGGAAATGTTTTTTTGGGATTAAGTTAATTTTCATGGCAAAGAGGGACTTTGCAATTCATCTGATCACTCTTCATAACATTCTGGAGTATATGCAAATTGCCATCATAAAAACTGAGGCAGCAGACTTTGTGAAAATTAACATTTGTGTCATAAAATGTAATTCTCAAAACTTTTGACCACGACTGTATATAGGGCAGCAGCTTCTAAGGTGCAGGGTTGAGTAACCGGGTGGTAGCCGGCTAGTGATGGCTATTTAACAGTCTGATGGCCTTGAGATAGAAGCTGTTTTTCAGTCTCTCTGTCCCAGCTGTGATGCACCTGTACTGACCTCGCCTTCTGGATGATAGCGGGGTGAACAGGCCGTGGCTCGGGTGGTTGATGCCCTTGATGATCTTTTTGGCCTTCCTGTGATATTGGGTGCTGTGGTGTCCTGGAGGGCAGGCAGTGTGCCCCCTGTGATGCGTTGGGCAGACCGCACCACCCTGTGGAGAGCCCTGCGGTTGCTGGCTGTGCAGTTGCCATACCAGGCGGTGATACAGCCCAACAGGATGCTCTCAATTGTGCATCTGTAAAAGTTTGTGAGGGTCTTAGGGGCCAAGACAAATTTCTTCACCACATTGTCTGTGTGGGTGGACCATTCTCAGAATGTCAGTGATGTGTACGCTGAGGAACTTGAAGCTTTTCACATTTTCCACTGCAGTCCCGTCGATGTGGATAGGGGTGTGCTCCCTCTGCTGTTTCCTGAAGTCCATGATCAGCTCCTTCATTTTGTTGACGTTGAGGGAGAGGTTATTTTCCTGGCACCACTCCGCCAGGGCCCTCACCTCCTCCCTGTAGGCTGTCTCGTCATTGTTGGTAATCAGGCCTACTACTGTTGTGTCATCTGCAAACTTGATGATTGAGTTGGAGGCGTGCATGGCCACGCAGTCATGGGTGAATAGGGAGTACAGGAGGGGACTGAGCACGCACCCTTGTGGAGCCCCTGTGTTGAGGATCAGTGAAGTGGAGGTGTTGTTTCCTACCTTCACCACCTGGGGGCGGCCCATCAGGAAGTCCAGGACCCAGTTGCACAGGGCGGGGTTCAGACCCAGGGCCCCAAGCTTAATGATGAGCTTGGAGGGCGCTATGGTGTTGAGCGCTGAGCTGTAGTCAATGAATAGCATTCTCACGTAGGTGTTCCTCTTGTCCAGGTGGGAAAGGGCAGTGTGCAGTGCAATAGAGATTGCATCATCTATAGATCTGTTGGGGCGGTATGCAAATTGGAGTGGGTCTAGGGTTTCTGGGATAATGGTGTTGATGTGAGCCATGACCAGCCTTTCAAAGCACTTCATGGCTACAGACATCAGTGCTACGGGTCGGTAGTCATTTAGACAGGTTATCTTAGTGTCCTTGGGCACGGGGACTATGGTGGTCTGCTTGAAACATGTTGGTATTACAGACTCAGTCAGGGACATGTTGAAAATGTCGGTGAAGACATTTGCCAGTTGGTCAGCACATGATCGGAGTACCCGTCCTGGTAATCCGTCTGGCCCTGCGGCCTTGTGAATGTTGACCTGCTTAAAAGTCTTACTCACATTGGCTACGGAGAGCGTGATCACATAGTCATCCGGAACAGCTGGTGCTCTCATGCATGCTTCAGTGTTGCTTGCCTCAAAGCGAGCATAGAAGTGGTTTAGCTCATCTGGTAGGCTTGTGTCACTGGGAAGCTCGCGGCTGTGCTTCCCTTTGTAGTCTGTAATAGTTTTCAAGCCCTGCCACATCCGACGAGTGTCAGAGCCGGTGTAGTACGATTCAATCTTAGTCCTGTATTGACTCTTTGCCTGTTTGATGGTTCGTCAGAGGGCATAGCGGGATTGCTTATAAGTGTCCGGGTTAGAGTCCTGCTCCTTGAAAGCGGCAGCTCTACCCTTTAGCTCAGTGCGTATGTTGCCTGTAATCCATGGCTTCTGGTTGGGGTATGTACGTACGGTCACTGTGGGGACGACATAATCGATGCACTTATTGATGAAGCCAGTGACTGATGTGGTGTACTCCTCAATGCTATCTGAAGAATCCCGGAACATGTTCCAGTTTGTGCTAGCAAAACAGTCCTGTAGCTTAGCATCTGCGTCATCTGACCACTTTTTTATTAACTGAGTCACTGGTGCTTAGTTTTTGCTTATAAGCAGGAATCAGGAGGATAGAGTTATGGTCAGATTTGCCAAATGGAGGGCGAGGGAGAGCTTTGTATGCGTCTCTGTGTGTGGAGTAAAGGTGGTCAAGAGTTTTTTCCTCTGGTTGCACATTTAACATGCTGGTAGAAATTAAGTAAAACGGATGTAAGTTTCCCTGCATTAAAGTCCCCGGCCACTAGGAGCGCTGCCTCTGGATGAGCGTTTTCCTGTTTAGTTATGGCCTTATACAGCTCACTGAGTGCAATCTTAATGCCAGCATCGGTTTGTGGTGGTAAATAGACAGCTATGAAAAATATAGATGAAAACTCTCTTGGTAAATAGTGTGGTCTACAGCTTATCATAAGATAAGTATATTCTATACTATTCTACGGTATGTTAGCCTCTTTAATAATGTTTACATATCTTGCATTACTCATCTCATATGTATATACTGTATTCTATACTATTCTACTGTATCTTAGTCCATGCCGCTCTGACTTCGCTCGTCCATATATGTATATATGTATATATTCTTAATTCATTCCTTACTTAGATTTGTGTGTATTGGGTATATGTTGTGAAATTGTTAGATATTACTTGTTAGATATCACCGCACTGTCGGAGCTAGAAGCACAAGCATTTCGCTACACCCGCAATAACATCAGCTAAACACGTGTATGTGACAAATAAAAATTGATTTGATTTGAGAGGATTAGGAGGTGTGGGAGCGGTGGATTGGGTGGTGTTCACTCAGAGAGGTAATTGGGTTGGGTGGTGTTCACTCAGAGAGCTGTTTGGGTTGGGTGATGTTCACTCAGAGAGCTGTTTGGATTGGGTGATGTTCAGTCAGAGAGCTGTTTGGATTGGGTGGTGTTCACTCAGAGAGCTGTTTGGATTGGGTGGTGTTCACTCAGAGAGCTGTTTGGATTGGGTGGTGTTCACTCAGAGAGCTGTTTGGGTTGGGTGGTGTTCACTCAGAGAGCTGTTTGGATTGGGTGGTGTTCACTCAGAGAGCTGTTTGGATTGGGTGGTGTTCACTCAGAGAGCTGTTTGGATTGGGTGGTGTTCACTCAGAGAGCTGTTTGTGTTGGGTGGTGTTCACTCAGAGAGCTGTTTGGGTTGGGTGGTGTTCACTCAGAGAGCTGTTTAGTTGTAGAAGGTCTGAGTTATACTATTCTATTGTACAGTCACTGTTAGGGTTTGGGTGGTAGCTATCACACTCTGGAACAAACACATTATACGGTATGGTCTATTCCCTCGCTGTTGTGTGTCATTACTGGTGCCTCTGTGGTTCTTAATGAGATCATAGGACCAGAGCCCATTAGACTGTAGAGGGAGAGAGGAGAGAGTGACACTCATTAACTTGATACACTCATTCTCTCTCTCTCTCTCTCTCGCTCTCAGTGCATGCTGGGAGTGTTTTGTAGTTGAGAGGCCGTGTGGAGGGCTCTGTCCTTACTTATTTTCTTGATTCTTTCCTTGGTCTTTTCTTTCAATGTTTATTTTCTATGGTGGAGGGTTAACGCACTGTTAGTTTAGTGGTACCCACTGTTTTTGTTCAAAGTTAGGGAGGAAGAGGACGGGTTATGAACGGTGTGGTGTGTGCGATGGCTTCGCAGCCTAGCGTGGAGGATGATGCTGTCGTTACGGCATGGATTCAGGTGTGTTCCTGAGAATGGAGTTAAGGTGGAGGTTATGCTCGCGGTCAGCGAACAGGTAGGAGCTGAATTTATACATTCTGCATCCAGAATGAACAAAGCTGTGGTTGTGTTCATGAAAAGAGTACATTTAGTGGGTAGGCTGATTGCTAGTGGAATATTTGTAAGGGATGTGTTGGTGCCTATTTCTCCTCTTTCAACTCCTTCGACAAGGGTGGTAGTTGCGAATCTGCCTCCGGTTATAAACGGATGATTAAATCCGGAAAGAGCTGAGTTGTTTTGGTAAATTTGCTAGCGGTTTTCGTGTACTCTCGGCAGGTTTTCAGGCAGATGCTGTTAAGCCTGTTGTTTCGTTCCGGAGGCAAGTGTTCATGTTTATGAATAACAAAGAGCAACAGTTAAATGTGCATTTTAAAGTGAGGCATGGGGAGGGGCTCAACATAGGGTTTGCCAGCACAGATAGTCTGCAGTGCTTTGAGTGTGGGGATTTGGGGCATAAGAGCTTTGTGTGCCCACATAAAGGCCGTAGACAAGGTGAGGGTACAAATGCCAGTGGGGAAATTGAGGTCAACGTGCAGGGGGCCATGAGACGGAGGCAGCAGAGGCTGGGCCTAGTCATGCTATAGATGGTGGTGTAAATGTGGCTGGGTCTAGTCATGCTATAGATGGTGGTGTAGCTGAGGCTGGGTCTAGTCATGCTATTGATGGTGGTGTAGATGAGGCATGTTCTAGTCATGCTATGAATGGTGGTGTAGATGAGGCTGGGTCTAGTCATGCTAGAGATGGTGGTGTAGATGTGGCTGGGTCTAGTCATGCTATGGATCCAAACTGTTACAGACCCATATCCATCCTGCCCTGCCTTTCAAAAGTTTTTGAAAGCCAAGTCAACAAACAGATCACCGACCATTTCGAATCCCACCGTACCTTCTCCGCTATGCAATCCGGTTTCCGAGCTGGTCATGGGTGCACTTCAGCCACGCTCAAGGTCCTAAATGATATTATAACCGCGATCGATAATAGACAGTACTGTGCAGCCGTTTTCATTGACCTGGCCAAGGCTTTCGACTCTGTCAACCACCGCATTCTTATTGGCAGACTAAATAGCCTTGGTTTCTCAAATGACTGCCTCGCCTGGTTCACCAACTACTTCTCAGATAGAGTTCAATGTGTCAAATCGGAGGGCCTGTTGTCTGGACCTATGGCAGTCTCTATGGGGGTGCCACAGGGTTCAATTCTTGGGCCAACTCTTTTCTCTGTGTATATCAATGACGTCGCTCTTGCTGCTGGTGACTCTCAGATCCACCTCTACGCAGACGACACCATTTTGTATACATCTGGCCCTTCATTGGACACTGTGTTAACAAACCTCCAAACGAGCTTCAATTCCATACAACACTCCTTCAGTAGCCTCCAACTGCTCTTAAACACTAGTAAAACTAAATGCATGCTCTTCAACCGAACGCTGCTTGCACCCGCCCACCCGACTAGAATCACTACTCTAGACGGGTCTGACCTAGAGTATGTGGACAACTACAAATATCTAGGTGTCTGGTTAGACTGTAAACTCTCCTTCCAGACTCACATTAAGAATCTCCAATCCAAAGTTAAATCTAGAATCGGTTTCCTATTTCGCAACAAAGCCTCCTTCACTCATGCTGCCAAACATGCCCTCGTAAAACTGACTATCCTACCGATCCTTGACTTCGGCGATGTCATTTACAAAATAGCCTCCAACACTCTACTCAGCAAATTGGATGTTGTCTATCACAGTGCCATCCGTTTTGTCTCCAAAGCCCCATATAATACCCACCACTGTGACCTGTACGCTCTTGTTGGCTGGTCCTCACTACATATTCGTCGCCAAACCCACTGGCTCCAGGCCATCTATAAATCACTGCTAGGCAAATCCCCGCCTTATCTTAGCTCATTGGTCACCATAGCAACACCCACCCGTAGTCTGCGCTCCAGCGGGTATATCTCACTGGTCATCCCCAAAGCCAACACCTCCTTTGGCCGCAATTCCTTCCAGTTCTCTGCTGCCAATGACTGGAACAAATTGCAAAAATCTCTGAAGCTGGAGACACTTATCTCCCTCACTAACTTTAAGCATCAGTTGTCAGAGCACCTTACCGATCACTGCACCTGTACACAGCCCATCTGAAATTAGCCCGCCCAACTACCTCATCCCTATATTGTTATTTATTTTGCTCATTTGTACCCCAGTATCTCTATTTGCACATCATCTCTTGCACATCATTCCAGTGTTAATACTAAATTGTAATTATTTTGCACTATAGCCCATTTTATTGCCTTACCTCCATAACTTGCTAAATTTGCACACTGTATATTATATGTATTTCTGTTGTATTTTTGACTTTGTTTTGTTTTACCCCATATGTAACTCTGTGTTGTTGTTTTTATCGCACTGCTTTGCTTTATCTTGGCCAGGTCGCAGTTGTAAATGAGAACTTGTTCTCAACTGGTTTACTTGGTTAAATAAAGGTGAAATAAAAATAAATAAAATAAAATATGGATGGTGGTGTAGCTGAGGCTGGGTCTAGTCATGCTATAGATGGTGGTGTAGCTGAGGCTGGGTCTAGTCAGGTTATGCTAGTGGATGAGGAGAGTATAGTGGGGAAGGGTAAGTGACTAGGGGGGTGGAGGAGGGTGTCATGCGGAAGAGGAAAAAGGGGGAGAAGAAAGGAGGTGGGAGGGGAGAGGCTGGTGTGGTCAAAGGCACCAAGGAACCTTTGCCTGGTGCTGAGGGGGAGGACTAGAGAGAAAGGGCAGAAGGTCAGGATGGGAGATGGCGATGATGAGGACGAAGGTGAGTCTGAGGAAGAGGAAGATGAGGAGGCTTTCTTTTCAGACCCCTCCTCAATGGGTCCAGAGCTAACAGCCAGTCAGTCAGAGGGGTCAAAGTACACTGTGAGGGAACTGTCAAGGTTCCTGAATGAGACTAAAGGGGAAAAGAAGGTTAATCTTGAAGCTTTTTTTTTGCAATCCGGGAAAGTTTGTAAGATCAGTACAAGACGCTGTGGAAAATGAGGGGCATGGTGTCCTCTCACCCAGGAAACATTTTAGGATGAGGAAGTGGGTCACAACCGTGCGTAAAGGCCTACCTTCAGACGCTGTTTAGCTTAATAATTTTTTTCTGCCAATGGAGCTTTTTCAGCTTTGCTATTGGTCTCTTTCTTTGCTGGCTTTTCTCCCACTTCTTATGGAGACTCTTCGGGTAGGCTTGCTTAATATAAATGTCACCAGAGATGCAGGAAAGAGGAGTCTGTTGGGTGAATATGTAAAACATAAAAAAGTACAGGTGTTTTTTCTGCAGGCGACGTATAGTGATGTGGTGAATGAACTCGATTGGGGGCTCTGGTGGAAAGGGGCAAGTGTGCTGAGCCATGGAACAAATGTTAGTGCAGGGGTGGCAATCCTTTTTGCACCGGGTCTGTACGTAAAAAGTTGCTCCTCGAAGGAGGTAGACTGCTTGTAGTAAAAGCAGAAATTAACAACAAGGGTTTTGTCCTTATAAATGTGTATGCGCCTAACACAGGGAGAGAGAGGGGGCTTCGGTTTGGGTGTCTTAGCGACTGAGTGGATGCTTGGAGAACTAGACATCCCAACACAAGACAGTATACATGGGTGAAGGTTTTTGGGGCTAGGGTGAGTGCAGCCCGATCGGTTTTATATGTCCAGGAATCAGAGCAATAGGCTGTTGGGTGCTACCATTCTCCCTGTGGGTTTTTCGGGTCACCACATAACCATGGCTTGGCTGTCTATTTCACCAGGGCCTCGGCAGGCATCCTATTGGAAATTTAATGTAAAGCTCTTACAAGATGCCCCTTTTTGCTCAGGTTTCCAAACTTTTTGGGAAAGTTGGGGGCAGCGAAGAGAGGAGTCTGAGTCAATGGTGGGATGTGGGAAAAGTCCAAATTCGGCTTTTCTGTCAACAGTATACAGCTCTCTCATCCTCAGAGGCTAGGAGAGTATTGGGGGAACTCGAGCGTAGTATCAGTAAGGTGGAGGTAGAGCTGGTGGGGCTAGACAATGTAGGCCTACAGGCAAATTTAGAGATGGATGCTCCTAGCTCCTTCTTCGTTTGTTTGGAAAAACAGAGCGGTGAAGCCAACGTATGCATTGTCTATGACTGTCGGATGGGCGGGTGACCTCTGGGGTGGGGGAGATGCGGGAGCGGACTGTGGAGATTTATACTGAGTTGTATAGGGCATAACTGTGTGATCCTATGTGTGCTCAGGTTTGTTTGCAGCACTCCCTAAGCTCTCTCTGGCACAGAGGGATGAAATGGACATTCCCCTGTTGTCCCATGAAGGCCGTAACCCAGATGTTCTCCGGCCATGCACCGGGGGTCGATGAACTCCCAGTGGAGTTTTATAAAAAATAATTGGACTGCCCCCCCCCCTCCACTTCCAGGGGGTTTGCAGTGGGGTTGTGAAGGTCTTAAAATGTTGGGGGCACCTGGGCTTGGAGAGGTGGGTCAGGAAGATCTGGGAGGGGCTGTCACAGGCAGTGGTGTCAAGACTGGCCAGGTGGAGGTGGCTCCTGTCCCAAGTGTCATATAGAGGGAGGGTGCTGATAATCAACAACCTGGTGGCATCTTCCCTGTGGCATAAACTGGCTGTCCTCAACCCCCCCGCCGGTCTGCTTGCAGACCTGCAATGCAAGCTGGTGGATTTTTTCTGGTCGGGCCATCACTGGCTGACGGTGGCAGTGTTGTATATGTCCGTAAATAAAGGAGGACAGGGCCTGCTGGAACTGGAGAGCAGGGTGGCTGCATTCCGACTAAAGGTGACGCAGAGACCGCTGTACTATACTGATGTCGGCTGGAGGGAACCAGCATGCGCGCTGCTGAGGAGGGCTGGCGGATTAGGGTTGGACCAGCAGCTGTTCCTCATGAGGCTGGAGAGGCTGAGTACATCAGGTCTCTCTGATTTTTACTCTGCGGTGCTGAGGGCCTGGCAGCTACTAAGGCCCACACGAGAAGGGGGTGTGGAGCCTGGGCTGTGGGTGTGGGAGGAGCCTATTTTCCACAACCCAGCCATCCTTTTGAGATCGATTCAGTCAGCCATCCTGCAGAGGCGACTGATGACAGTGGGTTTACTAAGGCTGGATGACCTGCGGCTGCGGGGGGAGGAGGGGTGGAAAACCCCGGAAGTCCTGGCACAACAAACAGGACTAACATCGCTTAGGCTGCTGGAGAGATTCCTGGGGGAAGTCCAGGAGGCACTGTCTGAGCCGGTAAGATGGGTGCTTGAGCGGCCAAAGGGGGAGGGGCCACCAATTTTTCCACCACTGCAGGTGACAGCAGAGACTGGGGACTGGCAAGGGGGTCTGGAGGACTTGTTAGATTTTTGAGGGGGTGGGAGGTAAAGCCTTCTACAACCTCTGCATTATGGTGAGGAACATTAGGAGCCTAACAGGAGTGAAGGCACCTCAGTGGCAGAGAGTATGGTGGGTTTTAGATGGAGGGGGCTCTACAAACTCCCAGTACCAAAGAGGTCAGGGGACCTCCAGTGGAGGGTTCTACATGGAGCCCTGGCCACTAACAGCTGGTTGCCACGGGTCGACCCGGGAGTTGGATAGGGGTGTCCTTTCTGTGTCATGAGCGAAACTGTGCATCTTGTTTTCTGTGTGCGCCAGGTTAATGCCATTAATGTCTCTGTTGGAATGTCTGTGTGAGAGGTTGGGGGTGGAGTTTACTGTCGGGATGTTTATAATGGAGTACAGGTATTCGAATAAGGAAAATGCCAAATGTGTGTTGTTGAATTTTCTGTTTGCTCAGGCAAAGTTAGCTATTTGGATAACAAGGAGGAACAGGGTCAAAGGTGGGGGGATAACAGAGGTTGTTTTACTGTTATTTAATGGGATGGTCTCTGTGCGCCTTAGGGTGGAATTTGAGTTCTATAAAATGATAAAAAGTGTGGAGATGTTTCAGGAGATATGGTATGTCGGGGGGGGCGTCTGTACAGCTTGGGAAGATGGGTTGGATATAAGGAGAAGAGGTGAGGTTTTGGTTATTGTGATGTGTGGTGTTGTTTTGTATCGTGGGGTAGAGGGCAAGGTGAGTATGCAGTACAGGGGATATTTCTCTCTCTCTCTCTGTGTCTCTCGCTCTCTTTCTCCCTTTCTCTCTCTCTCTCTGTACTACTATAGCACTCTATCACTCAGGGGTGCGTGCACAGTCCCCTCCTGTACTCCCTGTTCACTCATGACTGCATGGCCAGGGACGACTCCAACACCATCATTAACTTTGCCGATGACACAACAGTGGTAGGCCTGATCACTGACAACAACGAGACAGCCTATAGGGAGGAGGTCAGAGACCTGGCCGTGTGGTGCCAGGACAACAACCTCTCCCTCAACGTGATCAAGACAAAGGAGATGATGGTGGACTACAGGAAAAGGAGGACCGAACACGCCCCCATTCTCATTGACGGGGCTGTAGTGGAACAGGTTGAGAGCTTCAAGTTCTTTGGAGTCCACATCACCAACAAACTAACATGGTGCAAGCACACCAAGACAGTCGTGAAGAGAGCACGACAAAACCTATTCCCCCTCAGGAGACTGAAAAGATTTGGCATGGGTCCTCAGATCCCCCAAAAGTTATACAGCTGCACCATCGAGAGCATCCTGACTGGTTGCATCACTGCCTGGAATGGCAACTGCTCGGCCTCCGACCGCAAGGCACTACAGAGGGTAGTGGGTACGGCCCAGTACATCACTGGGGCCAAGCTTCCTGCCATCCAGGACCTCTATACCAGGCGGTGTCAGAGGAAGGCCCTAAAAATGGTCAAAGACTCCAGCCACCCTAGTCATAGACTGTTCTCTCTGCTACCGCACGACAAGCGGTACCGGAGTGCCAAGTCTAGGTCCAAGAGGCTTCTAAACAGCTTCTACCCCCAAGCCATAAGACTCCTGAACATCTAATCAAATGGCTACCCAGAATATTTGCATTGCATTGTATTATTTTATATTGTATTTTTTTGTGTGATTTGTTTTTGGTATGCTTTCTTAAAACTGCATTGTTGGTTAAGGGCTTGTAAGTAAGCATTTCACTGTAAGGTCTACTACACCTGTTGTATTCGGCGCATGTGACAAATAAAATGTGTTTTGATTTGATTTGTTGGGTGGAGAGTGTCCCTGGAAATGCTCACAGTAATCAGAAGAAATAGATAGTTGATTTGATTGGGAACGTTTGATTTAATTGGAAAACATTCTTATCAAAGGAATGAGGTTACCCAGGGGGCAGAAGTTTGTATGTATGTTATTGTGTGTACATGTTTGTGTGTGTGTGTGTGTGTGTGTGTGTGTGTGTGTGTGTGTGTGTGTGTGTGTGTGTGTGTGTGTGTGTGTGTGTGTGTGTGTGTGTGTGTGTGTGTGTGTGTGTGTGTGTGTGTGAGAGAGAGAGAGAGAGAGAGAGAGAGAGAGAGAGAGAGAGAGAGAGAGAGAGAGAGAGAGAGAGAGAGAGAGAGAGAGAGAGAGAGAGAGAGAGAGAGAGAGAGAGAGAGAGAGAGAGAGAGAGAGAGAGAGAGAGAGAGAGAGAGAGAGAGAGAGAGAGAGAGAGAGAGAGAGAGAGAGAGAGAGAGAGAGAGAGAGAGAGAGAGAGAGAGGAGAGAGAGAGAGAGAGAGAGAGAGAGAGAGAGAGAGAGAAGAGAGAGAGAGAGAGAGAGAGAGAGAGAGAGAGAGAGAGAGAGAGAGAGAAGAGAGAGAGAGAGAGAGAGAGAGAGAGAGAGAGAGAGACTTACCTCCTCTTTGGTCTTTTTAGAGATGACTCTGAGCCAGTCTCCTATCATGCTGAGAACAGCAGCGAAGTATGCCAGTCCCACCAGGATCCAGAACCACACCACAGGCTTGTAGTAGTCCAGATACTCTATCTCTGAACCACCTGGAGAGGACACACACACAGAAACACACATTCACACATACACACACAGAAACACACACACAGAAACACACACACACAGAAACACACACGTTAGGTATTACAACACAACCCCTTACTTTCTCTCTCTATCTCTCCGAATGACCAGCTTGTTCTAAAAGTTCTGAGCCTGCTGTAGATTCTATTTACAGGTGCGCTATCTTAATTTCACCCTGCTTCTCACAGCAGGAAAAGAATCCTGCAGCAACAGGAAATGTGAATTATTATGTGGATTATAATGAATGGACATTTTTGTAGGGGTTGATACATTTTTAGTTAGGGCAAATCAATTAGGACGTTTTAAAGTGGAAATTACAAACGTTAGAAGACTTTTTAAATCTTGAGTACACTACAATTTGCATTTCCTGCTGTGCAGGAAAATTCTCTGCGACAACAGAGTGATCAAATTAAGATATCAGATCTGTATGTTCTGTTTCTGTCCCTACTTCCCTGAGTGATTGGGTGTGACAGAGACTGATAGCTGCATCTCACTCTTGCATTCAATCATCCCTTCTTCAATACTATAACTCACTTCATGTGACTGCTGCAACCTTTAACTGGTCTTTAAAAGAGATTTTCATCTTAATGAGACAAATCTGTATTAATAAAGGTTAAATTAAAAGGTGAGTGCGTGCGAGCGTACGTACGTGTACGTAAGCATACACATTTCAAGTTAAGACTTGGGCTGTATCAAATTACTACCTTCGTAAACACTTACCTGCGACAAAGTCCCCGAAACCAATGGTTGTCAAGGTGATGACTACAAAGTAGAGGGACTCCAGGGCACTCCAGCCCTCAATGTGTTTAAAGATGGCCGCCGGCAGCGCCACGAAGAGCAGACAGCCGAACAGGATGAAGAGAAAGGTGGAGATGACACGGATCTTAGTCTGACTAACATCCCACTGCTACAGAGAGAGTGGGGAGGGAGGGAGATAGATTATTCATCTATGTAACTGTTATGATGATTTGTAATACAACATTCATTAATGTATGTGCAACTCATAAGCTGTATGTGGACAGAGAACAAGGACAAACCATGTGTTAGTGGTGTCACGAGTGAGGAATCGAAGGTCAGTGTGCCAAGATAGATTGGGGGGCCACTGGTGCTAATCTTAGGATGGGTGCGTGATGGAATGGCCTGGCTAGGGTGCCACATTACACCAAGGAGGTAGATGATATGGTGGTGGATGAGTGACAATCAATAATGTTTAGCAACTGGATAAGATAAAAGTAGGTTGGAAGAGCACTATATAAGCTGAGAGATTGTCTATGGGAGTCATTCAGATGGCAAGAGGCAAAGCACGTGCAGCCTGTCATTGAATCAAACATTGTAACCATTACATAATGACTGAATCCAATCTCCATCTGTGTCAACTGCTCTCTTGCATCCTGAACTTCTCAATACCAGAAACTCATCATAACAGTAGCCATTATTTCACCAGCTAAATTGACTGACACCACATTTGTCATGTACAGCAATGACCTTGGGAAGTGTTGCCGGGTTAGCCAACTGGAGTCTGGGGATGATAAGGAGGCGGCCATGAGGGATGGTATGATTGGCAGATAGGGGCTACAGCCTTCTGGCTGCACCAGACCCCTCTCCCAGTTATTCCTGGCAATATTCTAGTGCAGTGGTGTCAAACTCATTTTTCCCGGCATTCGGTCTTGAAACGAGGTCCGGAGGGCCGCACTGAAAATTGGCTGTATTTTCGTCGCCGTCAAAATGTGCATGAAATAGTCCTCTATCCATCGTTTTTAGAATTTTCTTTCTAGCTTTCATTTCGGTGATTATTTCTTCATTTCCTGCACTAATGTGTTATCATTTACACACTGTGTCATGTTTCTTTTGTTTTAGTATGCTGCCTCAACATTTTTAAAAATAAATCCTTGACAGAATAATTATTATCCTCTTTGACTATACGTTTTCAGCAATTCTTACTTAGGGTAATGGCCTCTGAATCCATTTTGGACTTTTAAAAATGGGAATAGATATGAAAATGGATTGCAAAATGGGCTTTTGGATGTCACATCCAGGCCTGTGTTTAACATAAACATAGTTTTGGATAACCAAAATGGAACGCCAATTTTAGAAATGGACATGGTGTTTTTGCCTCTCGGGGGCGCTCCACTCAGTCCTCCAGCATATAGTAGGTGTATAGATGTACTGAGTAAGGATCTAAGGCCAACTATAATCTATTGATGCTCTGATTGGTCGAGAAGTTGTGGGACGTGTCTGGGGGCGTGTCATATACAGTTTCTGGACTTACTAAATTCTAAGGCCAACTATATTCTATGGATGCTGCGGTTGGCTAAAGACTCAAGTATGATGGTGGGGTGGCCACGCCCATCTTGTTTATGGACTTTATAAGTGCCTAAGTCCATTTCTAAATATCGATGCTGCTATTGCCTCCTGCTCGCCTGTGCTGTAGCAGCCTACGATCTGCTCCCGGACTTACTTAGTGCTGTTCACTGGACCTTATGATCACTCAGCTACACAGCTAATGCCTGCTGGACTGTTCCTTTACACGGTACCCCATCCTGTTTATCTGTTTAGCCTCAGCCCAAACTTTCGTCGCCATTACCAGTTGTTGTCTTAGCCCTCTCGAATAACACCTGTGATTGCATTATGCCTCTAACCCATGTCAATATGCCTAGCCTATTGCTGTTTGGGTTAGTTCTTATCAAACAATTTCACTGTAGAGACCCAAGTTCCACTCAACCAGCCTCAGAGAGCTCCTTTGTCCCACCCCCCATACACGCGGAGACCGGCTCAATCGGTACGTCCAGTGATGCTATCTCTTTCATACTTACTCAATGCTTAGGTGTACCTCCACTGTACTCATATCCTTCCATATCCTTGTCTGTACATAATGCCCTGAATCTATTCTACAATGCCTGGAAATCTGCCCCTTTTATTCTCTGTACCCAACGCACTAGAAGACCAGTTCTTAAAGCCTTTAGCCATATCCTTATTCTATTCCTCCTCTGTTCCTATGGTGATGTAGAGGTTAACCCAGGCCCTGTAGCCCCTAGTATCACTCCTACCCCCCAGGCGCCATCATTTGTTGACTTCTGTAACCGTAAAAGCCTTGGTTTCTTGCATGTTAACATCAGAAGCCTCCTCCCCAAGTTTGAGTTATTCACTGCGTTAGCACACTCTGCCAACCCTGATGTTCTAGCAGTGTCTGAATCTTGGCTTAGGAAGGCCACCAAAAATTCTGAAATGTCCATCCCGAACTACAACATTTTCCGTCTAGATAGAACTGCCAAAGGGGGCGGAGTTGCAATCTACTGTAGAGATAGCCTCAGCCCCCAGTTGTGCCCTGGACACCATATGTGAATCGCTTGCCCCCCATCTATCCTCAGAGTTCGTACTGCTTGGTGACCTAAACTGGGATATGCTTAACACCCCGGCCGTTCTACAATCTAAACTAGATGCCCTCAATCTCACACAAATTATCAAGGAACCTACCAGGTACAACCCTAAATCCGTAAACATGAGCACCCTCATGGATATCATCCTGACAAATTTACCCTCTAAATACACCTCCGCTGTCTTCAACCAGGATCTCAGCGATCACTGACTCATTGCCTGTGTCCGTAATGGGTCCGCGGTCAAACGACCACCCCTCATCACTGTCAAACGCTCCCTAAAACACTTCAGCGAGCAGGCCTTTCTAATTGACCTGGCCCGGGTATCCTGGATGGATATTGACCTCATTCCGTCAGTAGAGGATGCCTGGCCAGCCAACGCGATATGCAACTTTTCATTGAAGTCAGGAACCAATATACACAATCAGTTAGGAAAGCAAAGGCTAGCTTTTTCAAACAGAAATGTTTTATCCTGTAGCACTAACTCCAAAAAGTTTTGGGACACTGTAAAGTCCATGGAGAATAAGAACCCCTCCTCCCAGCTACCCACTGCACTGAGGCTAGGAAACACTGTCACCACCGATAAATCTATGATAATCGAGAATTTCAATAAGCATTTTGCTACGGCTGGCCATGCTTTCCACCTGGCTACCCCTACCCCGGCCACCAGCTCTGCACCCTCCGTTGCCACTCCGCTTCAATGCCATACAACACTCCTTCCGTGGCCTCCAACTGCTCTTAAACGCTAGTAAAACTAAATGCATGCTCTTCAATCGAACGCTGCTTGCACCCGCCCGCCCGACTAGAATCACTACTCTCGGCGGGTCTGTTTTAGAATATGTGGACAACTACAAATACCTAGATGTCTGGTTAGACCGTAAACTCTCCTTCCAGACTCACATTAAGCATCTCCAATCCAAAGTTAAATCTAGAATCGGCTTCCTATTTCGAAACAAAGCCTCCTTCACTCATGCTGCTAAACATGCCCTCGTAAAACTGACTATCCTACCGATCCTTGACTTCGGCGATGTCATTTACAAAATAGCTTCCAACACTCTACTCAGCAAATTGGATGTAGTCTATCACAGTGCCATCCGTTTTGTCACCAAAGCCCCATATACTACCCACCATTGTGACCTGTACGCTCTCGTTGGCTGGCCCTCACTACATATTCGTCGCCAAACCCAAAGGGGGAATTTCCACCCTTTTAAATTTCTTTCCAACTCACTCAATGGATAAGGATGTCTAGATCTCGGTCATATTTTGATAAATTCCCTTATAACCCTAACCCGAGATACATTTTGATTATCCAACACTACATTTATGTTAAACACAGGCTTGGATGTGACATCCAAAAGGCCGTTTTGACTTCCATTTTCACATCTATTTACATGTTAACAAAATAAATCTAAAAGTCCTTACCCTAGATTGAATTTGGATGTCACATAGATTGAATTTGGATGTCATAGATTGAATTAGGATGTCACATACATTGAATTTGGATGTCACATAGATTGAATTTGGATGTCATAGATTGAAGTTGGATGTTTACATACGCCTTAGCCAAATACATTTAGTCCGTTTTTCACAATTCCTGACACTTAATCCTAGTAAAAATTCCCTGTCTTAGGTCAGTTAGGATCACCACTTTATTTTAAGAATATGAAATGTCAGAATAATAGTAGAGAGAATTAGTTATTTCAGATTTTATTTATTTCGTCACATTCCCAGTGGGTCAGAAGTTTACATACACTGTTACAATGTTGCTTCAATATATCCACATCATTTTCCTTCCTCATGATGCCATCTATTTTGTGAAGTGCACCAGTCCCTCCTGCAGCAAAGCACCCCCACAGCATGATGCTGCCACCCCCGTGCTTCATGGTTGGGATGGTGTTCTTCGGCTTGCAAGCGACCCACTTTTTCCTCCAAACATAACGATGGTCATTATGGCCAAACAGTTCTATTTTTATTTCATCAGACCAGAGGACATTTCTCCAAAAAGTACGATCTTTGTCCCCATGTGCAGTTGCAAACCGAAGTCTGGCTTTTTTATGGCGGTTTTGGAGCAGTGGCTTCTTCCTTGCTGAGCGGCCTTTCAGGTTATGTCGATATAGGACTCGTTTTTACTGTGGACATAGATACTTTTGTACCTGTTTCCTCCAGCATCTTCACAAGGTCCTTTGCTGTTGTTCTGGGATTGATTTGCACTTTTCGCACCAAAGTATGTTCATCTCTAGGAGACAGAACGCATCTCCTTCCTGAGCGGTATGACGGCTGCGTGGTCCCATGGTGTTTATACTTGTGTACTATTGTTTGTACAGATGAACGTGGTACCTTCAGGCATTTGGAAATAGCTCCCAAGGATGAACCAGATGAACCACCTCCAATTGACTTAAATGATGTCAATTAGCTGCCTTGAGATCATTGACAAGATCCTCCCGTGTAGTTCTGGGCTGATTCCTCACCATTCTCATGATCATTGCAACTGCACGAGGTGAGATCTTGCATGGAGCCCCAGGCTGAGGGAGATTGACAGTTATTTTGTGTTTCTTCCATTTGCGAATAATCGCACCAACTGTTGTCACCTTCTCACCAAGCTGCTTGGCGATGGTCTTGTAGCCCATTCCAGCCTTGTGTAGGTCTACAATCTTGTCCCTGACATCCTTGGAGAGCTCTTTGGTCTTGGCCATGGTGGAGAGTTTGGAATCTGATTGATTGATTGCTTCTGTGGACAGGTGTCTTTTATACAGGTAACAAACGGAGATTAGGAGCACTCCCTTTAAGAGTGTGCTCCTAATCTCAGCTCGTTACCTGTATAAAAGACACCTGGGAGCCAGAAATCTTTCTGATTGAGAGGGGGTCAAATACTTATTTCCCTCATTAAAATGCAAATCAATTTATAACATTTTTGACATGCGTTTTTATGGATTTTTTTGTTGCTATTCTGTCTCTCACTGGCTGGAGTAGGAGACCA
Organism: Coregonus lavaretus; assembly: GCF_964263955.1. NCBI lineage: Eukaryota > Metazoa > Chordata > Actinopteri > Salmoniformes > Salmonidae > Coregonus > Coregonus lavaretus. Next base: position 38,988,929 of record NC_140014.1, read on the forward strand.
ACTTCATCGGTTTAGTGATTATCATTTTTCAAACGTGGTACTTTTGCTTTCTCCCGAGTGGCGCAGTGGTCTAAGGCACTGCATCGCAGTGCTAGCTGTGCCACTAGAGATCCTGGTTCGAATCCAGGCTCTGTCGTAGCCGGCCGCGACCGGGAGACCCATGGGGCGGCGCACAATTGGCCCAGCATCGCAGGCGTAAAAGAAAGCAACAGCAAAGTTGATACTGTGAGATTTAAAAACGTTTAAAACCATTACTAGAGAGAAGACTGTCAACCAACACAGCAATGAGATGCTGTTTTTATGATTGAGTTCATATTTAAGTTCTTACTCAGCACTGTCAACGCTTTTTATTCAACACTTTTATAGGATATTAAAATGTGCGTTCTTCCTACTTCCACTCGTGCTACCACCAACACTACAGCTGCAATGAATGAGTAGGAAAGTGTATCGATAGGCTTGCGTTATTGTATTAGCGGCTTGGGTCTTTTTTAATATTGAGAAATATTTCACTTTCTCTGTTCGTAGGAGTGACGACATGAATTTGTGTATGAGGCAGAAATAATGCGGTGCGGCTCGAGTGTCACCATCAGCTGGAAGATGGTGTCCCTTTCTGGTCAGTGTCAGCTGAGACTGACCATCATGTGCAGGCACCATCAGCCCAGTAAAATATTTAAATGTGTGCTCACACAGCTGTGCCAGACAAGTAAAACAACAACTGATCTATTACCGGTGTTATCATATAGCCTACCTCAAATGTTGAAATATATTTTAATTTTTTTATGGTCCGAACAACAATGCATTGGCAGGGCAATTCAAGCAAAGGCGATATGTGTTGATAATGTATTGGGCCTATAGCTTACTGCACAAACCTCATTGCTACAGTACTGTTTTTAATAGGTTCATGTTACATAGTCGTACGTTTTTTAAGCGGTAGAGCTCGGCTTGCATTTTGACTCGGTAAGTGATCTTGACTCAGCCAAGGTTGGTGACCACTGATGTAGACCCAGCGTTTATTTGAAACAGGCATTTATTTGCTGAAATGTGTGCTGTTGCCCGGCTATTGAAAGGGACAGGCGGATATTTGAGACTGCGTTTAATTGAAGTTTTACGGTATATATTATATAATAATAATAATAATAATAATAATAATAATAATAATCTATATTTATTTTTTTACTCAAACCACCCGCATTGGATTGGATTGGACCCCCTCGCGGGCTGTATGTTTGGCACCCCTGCTCTATTGTGTTCCTAACTGTTATGAAGTAATGCATAGTCATTTCAAAACCTTCATCTGGGATACAACTGATAGACAGGCCTCTACTCTCCTGGGATAGAGAAGTAATTAAGAGTGGCCACACACACACACACACACACAGAGTCTTGTACAGCTAACCTTGTGGGGACATACAATTCAGTTCCATTGAAAATACTATTTACCCTAACCCGTACCCTTACCCTAACCCTAACCCTAACCCAAAAACCTAACCTTAACCCTAACCCTAACCCTAGCTCCTAACCCTAACCCTAAAACTATCCCAATCTCTTAACCCTAACCCTAACCCTATCTCTTAACCCTAACCCTAACCCTATCTCTTAACCCTAACCCTAAACCTAATTCTAACCCTAACACAACTTCTAACCTTAATCATACACTCCCTAGAAATAGCATGTGACCTTGTGAGGACCAACAAAATGTCCCCAGTTGGTCATTTTTCTCTTGGTTTACTGTTCTGATGGGGACTTCTGGTCCCCACAAGTATAGTTAAACACGCCCACACACACACACACAAACACACACACACACACTCACATCCTCAACATGGACTCACCACAAACATCTTCTCGACCCTGGCGGTGGCCTTCCCAAAGATGGTTCCCAGTTGGTCTCCTACTCCCGCCAGAAGGAAGCCAAACAGAGGGATCCCCAGAAGGGCATAGATGATGCAGAAGATACGCCCTCCCTCCGTATGGGGGGAAATGTTCCCAAAACCTGGAGAGACAGAATGAGAAAGGCCTCTTTAAAAGACTATGCATCTGAGATATTCTATCTCCGTTCTATTTCCATGTTATTCTACTTGTTCTTCGATTGTTTAGTTCTTTGTCACTTGAATGTTTTCTTCGACCGTAATACATTAATTCTATCTGGAAATAAAATCACTAATTCTATTGCAGCATTGCTTCCTTTGGGAACAAGTGAATGTAATTTCCCTTTGTAAGGAGGAAGACTAGGCAATAAGAATACCCATTAGCTACAGCAGTCTGTCTGCTAGGTGTGCTATTCACTCTCTCCATAGTTTTAATATCCATTAGCTACAGCAGGCTGTCTGCTAGGTTTACACTATTCACTCTCTCCATAGTTTTAATATCCATTAGCTACAGCAGTCTGTCTGCTAGGTTTACACTATTCACTCTCTCCATAGTTGTAATATCCATTAGCTACAGCAGTCTGTCTGCTAGGTTTACACTATTCACTCTCTCCATAGTTTTAATATCCATTAGCTACAGCAGTCTGTCTGCTAGGTTTACACTATTCACTCTCTCCATAGTTGTAATATCCATTAGCTACAGCAGTCTGTCTGCTAGCTTTCTATTCACTCTCTCCATAGTTGTAATATCCATTAGCTACAGCAGTCTGTCTGCTAGCTTTACACTATTCACTCTCTCCATAGTTGTAATATCTATTAGCTACAGCAGTCTGTCTGCTAGGTTTACACTATTCACTCTCTCCATAGTTGTAATATCCATTAGCTACAGCAGTCTGTCTGCTAGCTTTACACTATTCACTCTCTCCATAGTTGTAATATCTATTAGCTACAGCAGTCTGTCTGCTAGGTTTACACTATTCACTCTCTCCATAGTTGTAATATCCATTAGCTACAGCAGTCTGTCTGCTAGGTTTACACTATTCACTCTCTCCATAGTTGTAATATCCATTAGCTACAGCAGTCTGTCTGCTAGGTTTTCTATTCACTTGCTTTTATCTTTCTCTTTTTCCTTTGTCTCTCTCTCTTTCCTTCCCTTTCTCCCCTGGGTCCTTAATGTGGGTCACCAACCAATTAGTCCTAAACTTTAAGCAGCTCTCCACCTCTCCCTACCTCTCTCTCCCTCCATCCCTCCACCCCTCCACCCCTTGTTAGAGGCCCCACCTAGTCTTTTTGAAGTTTAATTACATCCCAGGTCCTTGGAGAGTGAAGGAGAACAGAGAGAGGATTGGAAGGATAGAATCATCAAGATTGATTTACAGCAGAACGTTGTAATGACGACTGGATTGAGAGGGTAAATGAGATGTTGGACACACACACACACACACACACACACACACACAACACACACACACACACACACACACACACACACACACACACACACACACACACACACACACACACACACCCTTACCGATGGTAGTGATGACGGTTCCAGCAAAGAAGAAGGAGGAGCTTAGGTCCCAGAGGCTGCTGTGATTGATCAGAGTCCCGGCTGGGTTCACCCCTGAACGGATCGCTGACACCACTTTCTGTGGATGAGACACACACATAGGCCATGTCTGAATACCCGTACTTGCGTTCTAAATAGTAGGTTGACTGGGTACGCAGAAATATGTTTTTTAGTATGTGCAATTTCAAAAATCTAGTATGCTTTAAATGCCCAGATGTCATACTCATTGCATCTTTTTATCTAGTAGAATTTGCTGCATGCTATTGAGGAAGAGAATTGTCTTATCAGACCCACGTGTGTTTGACAACAGCTGATAATCACCTGAGAAGCGCTCTGTACCAGAATTAACAAATGACACGAAACAACACAGTTGCGCATAATATTACCGATTCTCAATATAAACCTAGTATGTTGATATTTGTAGCTTAGAAAGCATGGTGTGTAACAGCTACAGTGAGGGAAAAAAGTATTTGATCCCCTGCTGATTTTGTAAGTTTGCCCACTGACAAAGACATGATCAGTCTATAATTTTAATGGTAGGTTTATTTGAACAGTGAGAGACAGAATAACAACAAAAAAATCCAGAAAAACGCATGTCAAAAATGTTATAAATTGATTTGCATTTTAATGAGGGAAATAAGTATTTGACCCCCTCTCAATCAGAAAGATTTCTGGCTCCCAGTTGTCTTTTATACAGGTAACGAGCTGAGATTAGGAGCACACTCTTAAAGGGAGTGCTCCTAATTTCAGCTTGTTACCTGTATAAAAGACACCTGTCCACAGAAGCAATCAATCAATCAGATTCCAAACTCTCCAACATGGCCAAGACCAAAGAGCTCTTCAAGGATGTCAGGGACAAGATTGTAGACCTACACAAGGCTGGAATGGGCTACAAGACCATCGCCAAGCAGATTGGCGAGAAGGTGACAACAGTTGGTGCGATTATTCGCAAATGGAAGAAACACAAAATAACTGTCAATCTCCCTCGGCCTGGGGCTCCATGCAAGATCTCACCTCGTGCAGTTGCAATGATCATGAGAACGGTGAGGAATCAGCCCAGAACTACACGGGAGGATCTTGTCAATAATCTCAAGGCAGCTGGGACCATAGTCACCAAGAAAACAATTGGTAACACACTACGCCGTGAAGGACTGAAATCCTGCAGCGCCCGCAAGGTCCCCCTGCTCAAGAAAGCACATATACAGGCCCGTCTGAAGTTTGCCAATGAACATCTGAATGATTCAGAGGAGAACTGGGTGAAAGTGTTGTGGTCAGATGAGACCAAAATCGAGCTCTTTGGCATCAGCTCAACTCGCTGTATTTGGAGGAGGAGAAATGCTGCCTATGACCCCAAGAACAGCCTTCCCACCGTCAAACATGGAGGTGGAAACATTATGCTTTGGGGGTGTTTTTCTGCTAAGGGGACAGGACAACTTCACCGCGTCAAAGGGACGATGGACGGGGCCATGTACCATCAAATCTTGGGTGAGAACCTCCATCCCTCAGCCAGGGCATTGAAAATGGGTCGTGGATGGGTATTCCAGCATGACAATGACCCAAAACACACGGCCAAGGCAACAAAAGAGTAGTTCAAGAAGAAGCACATTAAGGTTCTGGAGTGGCCTAGCCAGTCTTCAGACCTTAATCCCATAGAAAATCTGTGGAGGGAGCTGAAGGTTCGAGTTGCCAAACGTCAGCCTCAAAACCTTAATGACTTGGAGAAGATCTGCAAAGAGGAGTGGAACAAAATCCCTCCTGAGATGTGTGCAAACCTGGTGGCCAACTACAAGAAACGTCTGACCTCTGTGATTGCCAACAAGGGTTTTGCCACCAAGTACTAAATCATGTTTTGAAGAGGGGTCAAATACTTATTTCCCTCATTAAAATGAAAATCAATTTATAACAGTTTTGACATGCGTTTTTCTAGATTTTTTTGTTGTTATTCTGTCTCTCACTGTTCAAAGAAACCTACCATTAAAATTATAGACTGATCTCTCTCCCGCTACTCTCTCCTCTTCCATCCTATCATCTCTTCCCTCTGCTAAATCCTTCTCCCTCCGATCTCTCTCTAAATTTGAAGCCTCTGCCTCTAACCCTTGGAAGCTCTTTGCCACCTTCTCCTCCCTGCTGAATCCTCCTCCTCCTCCCCCTCCCTCCTCCCTCTCTGTGAATGACTTCATCAACCATTTTGAAAAGAAGGTTGACGACATCCGATCCTCATTTATTAAGTCAAATGACACCGCTGGTCCTGCTCACACTGCCCTACCCTATGCTTTGACTTCTTTCTCCCCTCTCTGTCCAGATAAAATCTTGCGACTTGTGACGGCCGGCCGCCCAACAACCTGCCCGCTTGACCCTATCCCCTCCTCTCTTCTCCAGACCATTTTCGGAGACCTTCTCCCTTACCTCTCCTTGCTCATCAACTCATCCTTGATCGCTGGCCATGTCCCTTCCATCTTCAAGAGAGCAAGAGTTGCACCCCTCCTCAAAAAACCTACACTCGATCCCTCTGATGTCAACAACTACAGACCAGTATCCCTTCTTTCTTTTCTCTCCAAAACTCTTGAGCGTGCCGTCTCTAGCCAACTCTCCTGCTATCTCTCTCAGAATGACCTTCTTGATCCAAACCAGTCAGGTTTCAAGACTGGTCATTCAACTGAGACTGCTCTTCTCTGTGTCACGGAGGCTCTCCACACTGCTAAAGCTAACTCTCTCTCCTCTGCTCTTATCCTTCTAGACCTATCTGCTGCCTTTGATACTGTGAACCATCAGATCCTTCTTGCCACCCTCTCCGAGTTGGGCATCTCCAGATCTGCTCACTCTTGGATTGCGTCCTACCTGACAGGTCGCTCCTACCAGGTGGCGTGGCGAGAATCTGTCTCCGCACCACATGCTCTCGCCACTGGTGTCCCCCAGGGCTCAGTTCTAGGCCCTCTCCTATTCTCTCTATACACCAAGTCACTTGGCTCTGTCATATCCTCACATGGTCTCTCCCATCATTGCTACGCAGATGGCACACAATTCATTTTCTCCTTTCCCCCTTCTGATAACCAGGTGGCGAATCGCATCTCTGCATGTCTGGCAGACATATCAGTGTGGATGTCGGATCACCACCTCAAGCTGAACCTCGGCAAGACGGAGCTGCTCTTCCTCCCGGGAAGGACTGCCCGCTCCATGATCTCGCCATCACAGTTGACAACTCCATTGTGTCCTCCTCCCAGAGTGCAAAGAACCTTGGCGTGACCCTGGACAACACCCTGTCGTTCTCCGCTAACATCAGAGCGGTGACCCGATCCTGCAGGTTCATGCTCTACAACATTTGCAGAGTACGACCCTACCTTACACAGAAAGCGGCACAGGTCCTAATCCAGGCACTTGTCATCTCCCGTCTGGATTACTGCAACTCGCTGTTGGCTGGGCTCCCTGCC